>NW_013952643.1:598902-608099 GCF_001266775.1 Austrofundulus limnaeus | reverse complement strand
TTATTATTTTGTATTGATGACTAAACCTGTTTTCCACACCTTATTTTAGTTCCTCTGTACATAAATCACACTCAGGTGGGATATCCCCGGACCACTCAGTGCAGTTTCTGAGGTGGTGCAGGGTATTCTTGAGGACAGCTGTGATCTCTGTCTTCTCGGTCCATCTCAGACCCCTAGTGGCAAATCTTAATCACTTAAGAGTCCTCTGGAGCAGTCTGAACTTTTCGGGAGAGTAAGAGTGATTCTTAAATTTAAGAACTTTGATAACTTGCTTTTACACTTAAGTCTGAGAGTAAGGGAAGTCTAAGAAGAGAGTAAGTCTAAGAATTTTTCAGCACTTGAGTCTAAAATTCCACTCTAAGAACTTTGATAAATACGGGCCCAGGTAATCAGTACATTTGATCAGCGAAGACCTTTGGATTTCAAAAGGAAACAGCTAGAATGAAATCTGTTGAGTGTTTTTGTGCCTTTACAACCAAAGATCAACAGCCAAATCTAAAAACATAATTTTGTATCTATAGTTCATTTATCAWGTTAGCTCCCATTTCTGAATAGCCTATTTTAGTAACACTGTATTCTATATGTAAGTTATTAATAATAGATACCGTATATACTTTTTTTCATTTTTTTAGGACTTGCCTTTTCTCTGATGGCCTCGTTGCCCCCAGTCTATGGCCTTTACACAGCATTTTTCCCAATGTTAACATACTTTATATTTGGAACTTCAAGGCACATATCTGTAGGTAAGTTGAACCAAACTACACTAAACACATATTTAATGAAACCTTATGTATAAAAGCTCCATGGGATGCAGATTTATCATGACAGTGTTGTTTTTCATTTTTTGAATAGAACATGTAGCAAGTAAATTGCAAAAATGAGCTATTAAACTATACTGTACATATTTGGAATTTGGTTGTTTATGCATTTCTAAATGTTTAGCTCTTTTTACAAATATGCTTCTCATAGAAATACATTGGGATCTTTAGTTCTTTATAGTCTAGGTAGGTATAAGTGGGCTGACCTGCAAATTGTTTTCAAAAAGGTTTTTGACTGATTCATAATCTCTGAGTCTCAGTAGACAGTACTGATCTGGATCTGCAATTATGCAGTCCCAGAAAAAAAGAAATTATGAGCCATTACCAAATGGTTATTTTTAAATTTTACCTATTGTTCTGCCACTTTTAGCTAGCCTTGTGAATACATTTAGCTTGCCTTTTGCCATAGGATTTTCAAACATTTTGCTGTTTAAATAGTATTTAACTACTTTTAATTTTGAATCACTCTTTCCCAATAAAAATATGATTGGAAAACTTGTGTCATCTTCATACACTGATAAGATGGAATGCGATGTGTCACAACAACTATTTCCTTTTCTCTACACCTGCTCAGGCTCTTTCCCTGTCCTCAGTCTAATGGTAGGGGCTGTGGTGATACGCCTGGTTCCTGAAGAAGGACCACATGCAAATATCACAGACTTTGAAGGTCTGAGCGAAGACCAGCGTCGAGTCTTGGTGGCCTCTTCTGTAACATTCCTCATGGGGATTTTTCAGGTAGACTGGATCCTCTCAGTATAAACCCTCTTAATCATACTTAAAAAGCGTATTTTCATTCTCTATGCTTCTCCCTCCAATACAGCTTGCCATGGGTGTTCTACAGGTGGGCTTTATAGTTGTGTACCTGTCTGACACTCTAGTGTCTGGCTTTACCACAGCAGCTGCTGTTCACATCTTGGTATCCCAGCTCAAGTTTGTGCTGGGGTTGACTGTTCCAGGAATCAATGGTCCATTATCTATAATATATGTAAGTCTATTTGTGTAATCTAATTTTGGAAATGTGTTCAGTTTTTATCTTGCAACTAATTGAGATATGATACAATAAGTCTGACAAAAGCAGCATTATTGCCAATATAAATTATTTCCAAAAAGAAACTGCCTGAATTGAAACTGGCCATTCCATCTCCTGGCACCATAGACTGGTTCTACAGATGTAAAAYGTTACCTGTGTGGTGAGTAAAGAGCCAGAGCTTGTGTGTGAGGTTGAGMGATASCAACTAGGTTTGTTTGGGCTCACCTCTTCTGTAGCCCAAATCCTGGAGAGAGGGTGGACATATTTTCAACACTGAACTTGCTCAGGGAGAAAGACAATGAGCAGGTGAGGGATTATCACAAGCCCCTGACTGAGTGTCTCTGTGTTAGAGTTCTTCTCTGTGATCAAGAGGGTCGACTTTCTGYAGCTTTAAGTTTCCACATGGTGCCCTAAAAATGGTGCCGTCTGAGGGTTTTGTTGTTCTCCTGGGTGACTTCAATGCCCATGTGAGCATTGACATATTTATCTGGAGAGGATTGMTTTGGAGGAATGGCCTCCTTGGTCTGAACCCAAATGATGTTGTGTTAGWGGACTTTCTAGGTTGCTCCTAACATACATTATGTTGGAGCATAGAGTGATCTATAACCACAGCAAATTAGGTTCTAAAAAAGGGTCTGGTTCTACGAATCCTTGCTAGTGGAAAAGCCTTGGAACCRTGGATAACTAAGGTCAAACCATTGTGAAGAGGCCCTAGTGAAAAAGGGGCATGTGTATTTTGTTTCAGACCATCTTGGGAAAAAGGTTGATGATGAATTTTTTAATTGTATCATCTGACCTGCAGCCATATGTCTTGGATACTCAAATAATGAGTGGGGCAGATTTGTTAACTGATCATCATTCTTTAGTAGAATATGTTAACAGAAGATGCTGCTGGACAGACCTGGCAACAAGTAGTAGTGAATGGGGAGAAGCGCACTCTGAAATATCTTCAACTCATACCTCCAAAAGAGTTTTTTTATGTCCCACTCCCAGTGAAAATTGGGGACATGTTATCCAAATGTGCAGTGTTCAGGGTGTCTATTGCAGACTCAAGTTCCAGGAGTTGTGGCCTGAAGGTCATTGGTGTCTGTTGTATCAGTAACCAGATGAGCTATGTGTCTGATGTGCACTCAGTTTCATATTCATTGGGATGTACAAAAGTAAAGTGCTTGCACAGTTTCATACATTTAGATTTATTTGTGCGTACACTGTTTTCTTGATTTGACCGTAAATTCACACAAAATTCACACAAGTCTTTGTACACCTGGATAGGAAAGTGTCTAAAAAATAGATGGATGGAGTTGCTAAGGTGGTCATAGTTGTTTTATTCTTCAGTCAAAATGTGTAGGACTACTGCTGCTGCTCCTTCATATCTAATGGTCTGTTTAGGTGGGTTGAACATATGATTATGATTCTCCTGGGACAACACCATTCAAATGTTTTTCGAGCATGTCTCACTGAGACAAGACCCTGAGGCAGACCGAAAACTTCCTTGAAGGATTATACTGTATATCCAATCTGGCCTAGGTATGCCTTGGTATCCCAGGAGGAACTGTAGGTTGTCACTAGGGAGAGGGTTGTCTGGGTTTTTCTCAACCCAACCACAGACAAGTGGTGGAAGATATTTGGGATTAGCCCTCCTGGGAGGRCCATGTTAATGACCCTTTGCAGAGTTATGTTGTGTGCTTTGGAGCATTTGGAGAACCACAGAGATGTAATAAATCTGCATTCATTAAATGGAGCAGCCATTGAAGATGATCACCAGTTCTCTCTTTAAGCTGATTTTTTAGGATCCTCAGAAAGTAGAGGTGTTGCTGGGTCTTCACAATTTCTGTGGTGTTAGAGGTCCATTTGAGGTCTGCATCCACATGGACATCCAGAAACTTGAATCTAGAAATCCTCTCCACGCACTGATGTAGAAAGGTTGCAGAACGGACTTCCTCCTTCGGAATTCAACAATTAGCTTCATTGTCTTGGGTATATTGAGAACCAAGTTACTGTCAGCAGCCTATCCTACTAGTTTCTGAACCTCCTCCATGTATGCTGTCTCACCACATTCASAGATAAGCTCTATCAATATGGTGTCATCAGCAAAGGTGTTAAAAGTACTCTAGTTCATTACTCAAGTAGAAGTAGGGTTAATAAATACTTCTGTASAAGTTCAAGTATCAACTTAAGCATTTTACCCAAGTAAAAGTGTATAAGTACTCATTTTAAAGTACTCCACTCGCTCGGAGGGAGAGGGGGGAAGGTGGCTCGCGGTGGAAATAAGTAAAAGAAAAATGACTGCAGCTGTTTTAGTAACTTGTTTCAAATCCAWTGCCTCACTGTAAATGATTAAGAACGATTCATACCCTTACAAGTTAACAACTAAATGTTTATTGGTTTTATATAAAGCAGAGTGTTTTGAYATGGCACTAAAATAAAAAGGACTTCAGACTGAAGATTTGCACTAAACAGAATGGGAGCATTAACTCACTTAATTCCAATACACGCACAAACTGAGCTGGAGACATAAGATCCCAGTAGTACTGAAATATGGTTTTAAACATTACATGTGAGTGTGTTCTGTTTTGACAGACCTTGGAAAAGATCTTTGTTCAGATCACCTCCACCAAYATCTGTGACCTGGTGATGTCTATAGTGATTATGATAATGGTGTTCATYGTGAAGGAGTTAAGTGACAGATACAAAGCCAAGCTACCAGTTCCCATACCCATTGAGGCCATAATGGTGAGTTCTACTGGGGTAATTTCTTTTGAATTGATTCACACAGCATTGGAAGTACAAGCAATATTTTTTATTTTGTTTGCTCAAGATAACTTATGTGCACAGATTATTGTTTCCAAAGGAGTGTAGAAAATGTGTCTGCTTGTATCATCAGAGCAAAATAAACTAAATAAGTGCCTATAGGAGCCAAAAACAGTTCTTACATCATCTCAACCCAGACTTTGACTTCATCAAATAAAAACATGCTACATGTGTATTAACAGGTATGTACCTAGTACTTACAGTGTGCACACCTCGTTCATACCTGGAGCATGTCTGGTACTTTAAGAGGAAATACTTGGTGTGTGCATGGTACAGACTTGGTATGTACCAGATTTGTATCTAGTACCTGGTGCAATGTGCATACTGGTTACATATTTGGTACTTAACCAGAACATACCTAGTACATACAGGATACATACCAAGTACTTACCAGACACATCTGTGGTACTTACCAGGAACATACCTGGTACTTACTGAGTTCAAACCTCATATGTACAAAATACATACCTGTTTTTCCTTGATTTATACATAGTACTTCTGTCTGGTACATAGTAAGCTCATACCTAGTACTTACAGGGTACCTAACAAGATTAGGCTGTATTATGAAATGACCTGGTACACTGTACTTATATCGTCCATATTTGGCATGTTCTGGGCTGTATTATGTTTTGTTACCTATTATATCTGATTATGTTATTTATTGTCTGAGGCAGTACTGTTATTAATAATGTGACTTGTATTTTACAGACGATTATAGCTTGCGGAGTATCTTACGGCTTTAACTTTAAGGACAGGTATAATGTTGAAATTGTTGGCAAAATGGTTAGCAGGTAAGTTAAAGTTACTTACATATTCTTTGTTTGACTTGCAATTGAGAATCATAATCATGTATCATTGACATACCAGTAATCAAACACAATACCTTTCTAGGTATGAGTCTCCCATTCCACCCAGTATAGAAGTCTTTCAGGAGAGTGCTGTAGAGGCCTTCCCTATAGCCATTGTGGGATTTGCTGTTGCCTTCTCTGTTGCCAAAGTCTACTCTATCAAACATGATTACACCATTGATGGCAACCAGGTGAGTTATATTTGACAACTGACTGTCCTGATATGGCTCCAAGAAAAGAAATAGAGTTAATCAATGACTCATAGTCAGCAATGAAAAGAACAAACCTCGTAAACTTGGTTATGAAGGAAGAAGTTTCAAGGACTATTGCTTTTATGTCAAGGTTGACTGTAAGTTGTCATGACTGAAGCGAGTCACACGAAAAGGTTTACTACAAAACAAAGATAACTTTTTACTAACTGACAAATATGCTGTCTTCATGAATCTGTAACGTCTATAATTTACAACTACAAACTTTAAAGTATTTTACTGAGATTTTATGCGATAGACTAACTCAAAGTAATTAAGATTTGTAGAGTAGATGATTTGGTTTTTGTTCTTTCTTCTGTTGTTAGCATTTGTTGTTAGTTTTTTTTCTAGCAGCCTCAGCCAGCTACTTTTCTGCTCTCAGAAAGCAGCGCAATGCAGCTACTTTTCATAGACAACCAGCCTCATGAGCTCTGACAAATCATGCAATGCCCAGCGTATAATAAGTTCTGATGGGGCAATGTACAAGACAGGGTGTCAGTGAGGGGTGCGAGTAGAAAAGTGTGAAATTGTTGTCATTAGCAAGTTCTAATATCTTATGGACTGTAAATCAGGCTTTTAAGTAACAAACAAGGCAAGCAGAGCATTATTTCAAGTGACAGCCAAGAAACTCACTGTAACTCTGGAGAAGCTGCAGTGATCCACAGCTCTGGTGGAACAATCTTTCCACAGGACAACTAATAGTAAACACTCCACAAATGTAACATTCCTGGATGAATAGCAGGAAGAAACTGTTAGTAAAAGAAAACCATAATTCAATTCAATTAAATTCAAAAATACTTTATTGATCCCAGAGGGAAATTAGGTAAATTAGAAACAAGAACTCTGTTCTATAAGAGTTCTTGTTTACAGTTTGCCACAAGTCCCTGCACATCACCGTGAACACAGCATCCCCACTGTGGAACAGGGTGGTAGCAGCATCAGTTGTTTGAATGCTTTTCTTCATCAGAAACAGGAAGTTGGTTCGAGTTGATAAAAGACAAATGGAGCTAAACCTAGGACGGTCCTGAAAGAACACCTGTTAGAGGCTGCAAAATATTTGAGACCGTGGCAGAGGTTCACTTTTCAGTGAAATGAAGACCTCAAACATCCAGCCAGAATTACATGGAATAGTTTAGATCAAAATATATTCATGCGTTGGAATGGCCAGATCCAAGTCCAGACCTAAATCAAACCAAGACTCTGCAGCAAAACTTGAAAACTGCTGCCTCCTACCCGTGGGAGTTGCCCAGAACACCTCTAAAGGGAGGCATCCAGGAGGAACCTTAATCAGAGGAACCACTTCAACTTGCGGAGCAGCAGAGGCTCTACTCAGTTCTCCTAGGATGACGAAGTTCTTCACCCTATCTCTAAGRCTGAGCCTGGCCACCCTATGAAGGAAGCTCATTTTGGTCRCACTTGTATCTGGGATCTTGTTCTTTCAGTCATAATTCATGCATCATGTGATGGTTGAAATGTAGACAGACCAATAAATTGAAAGCTTTGCCTTTCGACTCAGCTCTTACTTCACCACATCCAACCGAAGCAACACCCTCATTACTGAGGATGATTCCCCATTCGCTCAATCCAAAAAYCAAAAACAACTTGCAGCGAGACGTGGCTTTACAAAGAACTGACTTTGCGGGCGGGATACAATGCCTGCCATCCTTTTCAGATTTTCATTTGTGAAAACATTACAATTTAATTTAATTTTCCTTTCACTTTGCAATTACGCACTACTTTGTGTTGGTCTATCAAAGTAATACCAGTAAAAGTACTTTTACCTGAAGTTTTCATTGTAATGCAAGAAAACTTGGAAAGGTTTAGGAGGTATGACAACCATTTCTGGACACCATATGTTAACATCTCATTCTGTTTCAGGAACTTATTGCATTTGGGATAAGCAATATGTTTGGCGCAAGCTTTAGATCATTTGCAGCCAGCACAGCACTCTCCAGGACTGCAGTGCAAGAGAGCTCAGGAGGAAAAACACAGGTCAGGAAACAAAGTTGATCATACACTATCTGTTCTATAATTCCTTTCCTTTTACTTCACTTACAAGACTTCTTTAAATGAAATTTTACTTTGACTTTAAATACAGATTGCAGGAATGGTCTCAGCCATGATGGCAATGATCGTAACAGTGGCGATCGGTTTTTTGCTGGAACCACTTCCCAGAGTAAGATTTATAATTTTATCAATTAATAAAAAAAGCAATGTTTTAACTTTAACTTCTTACAGAGAACTATATTTGTTTGATAGTTATTGTGTATTCATTAATGCAGTTTGTTTGTCAGTCAGAAGTTTGGATTTGGTTAAATACTGCCCACCTCATTAGTGGGTCGGATGGCTTCATGGGCCGCTAGTTCCCCTTCCCTGTTCTATGTGGTGTAATTTATTGAGTTATGTGTTACCACTAAAGAGCACACCATACCTGGGTATTGTGGGATACATCAGACAAAAAAAGAGCATTCTGTAACATGACAAGTGAATTAAAGAGGATTATCGTTTACCTAAAGCATTATTTACTTAAGAAACACTACCGGTACATTCTAAACCAAAGGTTCRTGATCAAATGTTTTTCTTTGACTTTTACTTTTGAGTCGGAGCAATCAGTTTCAGCAAACATTTTGAGGTAAATGACTTTATTGGGTTTTACAATGTAGATTATGAGATATTTTTATGACACCAACATTCTGTTTTACTGATTTAGTCTGTTTTGGGTGCCTTGGTGATCATCAACCTGAAGGGGATGCTTATGCAGTTCAGAGAAATACCATACCTATGGAGGAGGGACAAGCCAGAGTGTGTAGGTATTCAGGAACTATTTCAGCTGCATCATCATTTAAAAAGCCCACTTTGTGATGTGTTTGACTGTGGGTGTTTTGAGTGCAGGTGGTGTGGATTGGAACGTGCCTGGGTGCCATCTTGTTGGGACTGGACCTTGGTTTGGTTGTGGGACTGGGTGTGGAGCTGCTCACTGTCATCTTCAGGGTTCAGTTGTAAATACAAAATTTATTACATTTATTGGAAAAGGGGAAAAACAGGTTAAAATTTAATTGGTTATTATAAATCAACAATCTTTAGATTCTTTTTTTGATCACTAAACCAATCTTTTGAACACTTCCTGTCTCTCTTTAGCCCCCATTGTTCCATCTTGGCTAATATCCCTGGTACTGACTTGTACAGAAATCGCAAAGATTACCTGGAGGTCAGTTTGTTAATTGAAAATAAATATTTGATGACATAAAAAGCTGAATGGTTTCAGTCCACTGTGCATTTTTTCTCAGATATTTGAACCAAAAGGAATAAAAATCTTCCGCGTACCTTCACCAATCTTCTTTGCCAACATTGAGTTCTTCAGGAACAAGCTGTTAGAAGCTGTATGTACACACACACACACACACACACACACACACACACACACACACACACACACACACAC
>NW_013952643.1:590656-598892 GCF_001266775.1 Austrofundulus limnaeus | reverse complement strand
CACACACACACACACACACACACACACACACACACACACACACACACACACACACATATACATACACACACACACACACACATACACACACACACACTCCCACACAGATAATCTACTGTATCTACGGTCAGTTTATTTTTTGTTTTTGGTTAAATCAAGCATAATGCAAACACTGTGTTCCAGGTTGGATTTAACCCTCTGAGGGTTTTGCGGAAGAGGAACAAGGCCCTCAGAAAACTTCAAAAACTGCTGCAGAAAAGAGATCAGAATATTACAGAGGTGGGACTTKAACWAAAACTAGTAGCAAATATGTAAAGCTTGACTTCTTGTATCTTTAAGTAGTTTAACTACTTCTCCCTGACAGAAAGGAATAATGAAATTGTTCTGCCAAACAAATGATGACTCTACAGTGAACATGGCAGAGATGGACCTGTCAAAAGATTTCAAGGACCTCCCGCTCCACATAAACTGGAATGCTGAGTTTCCTTCTGAGATCAGTGTTCCCAGAGTGGATCTCCACAGTCTGATCCTGGACTTCTCTGCTGTCTCCTTCCTGGACATTTCCAGCTTGAAAGGACTCAAAATAGTAAAAACAATCTTTAATGTTTTTATACCTCTTTTCTTTTCAAAACAGCAAACAGAGACACTGAAAATTTAATTCCGGGAATTGCCTTTGTCTATAACTGGTACTACAAATGTTACATTTAATTTTTCAAGTTGGCTAAACTACCAGCTTTTAAATGCCCACTTGGCTCTTACTTTGGGGGGAAAACCTTTTCCTGGAGAAAACCAGTTGAATCTCTTCCAAAAAGGCTTTATTCTCGTCCCTCCCTCCAATCAGCCCAGTGGCACACGCAGTAAGGATTCAGAGTAAGAAGGCCTTGGCGCCTTATCGGGAAACCAAAATAAAAGAGCCTAGTCTGTTCCAGGCTGAATCTAAAAGAGAGACCCCACAAAACTTCTAAACTTCTACTCATATAATAACGAATCAGCCTTATAACATGTCTCTTCCTGGTTACACCCTTGGAGGTGTTACGTCAGACGTTAACGTAACCAACTTTTGTTTATGCAGACAGAACACATCGATAAGACACACCAACTCTCATACTCTGTTTAAAACCTCATGGCTGCAATGATCAGATTGTGCTAAATACGAAACTGGATCTAACATCTAGTCAGTCAGTTACAAAATTTCCTTCACTCTCATCCAAAACATATCCAGAGTGTTGCTTTGTGCAGAAGAGCACTGCATTCAACAAAGATTATATAAATGGCTAGACCCCTGGTTTTGTAATTATGAGAAAAGAAGTGAAAAGGAGTACTCCTTGAGAGTCTTGGATTTTGAGCATGTTTTGAGATGTAACAATAGGAACTATAGTTTTGAGTTTATGTTTCACCCAAACTGTGCTGTACCTTTTATGTTCTCATTCCTAATATTCTCCATCCTTGTCTCTCCCAAGGAGAACCTCAGCATCTTCATCTCTGAGACTTCCTGTTCTCTCTCCCATCTTTTTGTCTATGTCTCTGTCTCCAGACCATACAATATACAGTAGCTGGTCTCACTGACTCTCTTGTAAACTTTTCCTTTAATCTTTGCTGACACCCGTTTATGACAAATCACTCCTGAAACTTTGCTCTGTCCTGCCTGGATTATTTTCTTCACCATTTTACTACACTTCCTGTTTTCCTGGACAGTGGCTGAAGTCCTGCACCTTTATGACATCTTCTCCTTGTTATCATCACTGTTCCACCTGTCTCCCTCTCATTCACACACCTGTACTCTGTCTTACCATGACTGACTTTCATTCCTCTTTGTTCAAGTTACCTCCAAGTTCTCTTCCACCTATTCCCTGTTCACAATGATCACAATGTCTTCTGCAAACGTCATAGTCCATGAGGATTCCTGCATGACCTCATCTGCTTCCTCATACAACACCACAGCTCCTCTCTCATCTTCTCAAAATACCCCTTCCGTCCTTCTTTCACACTATTCTTACTTGTCAGGACTTCAACATTCCTTTATTTAACAAGTCTAACCTGCTGGACATCTTTGCCAGCCTGATTCCTAATACCACTTCTCACTCAGGACCAACCCTACTTCATTTCTCTTTCTATCCACACCATGGTAAAACACTTAAACCTTGCTCCAATGCTGAGAGCCTTGTTGTCCTTACTTGGTCTATTAGACACAGAAAACACCGACCTTCCTTCTCTGCRTCATGTCAGCCAGCTCTCTACATTTGCCTGTTGTTCCTGCAGTTGCAACACCCTAGACTTTCTACTTCTTCTTACTTTGTCTCCTGGCGTGATTTCCTCTTTGTGGAATTTGACTAAAAATAGAGATTAGATAAACGGCTCTTTGAAGGGATCCGGATCTTGAGGAGTTGTGTCATAGAGCCATCCAAAGAATTGTTCAATTTTCAATGAATTACGTACATCACTTTACTCGGATGGAAACGTGTTTTCTCCCTTTCCCCATGAGSTTCTATACTCCACCACTCTGCCTGTTTTTCATTTAAAAATGCAAAAGTGGGAGCAATTTAAGGATGAACAAATAAAGTTAATAAGAGGAGTAAAGAATAAGACCACAAATGGGTCTTTACCACCCGCGATTCAGCTCCTATCGTTTGTTGTAAAGAACCGTTCCAACAATTTGGATCGTTTGTGAATGTCACATCTCTAACAGTAGCATAATTTCTGATGGCACCCTATTTATCAACAGCAGCGGCGACATCTGTTGTTGACCTGGGCCTTGACTGGGTTGGTGTCGCTTGGTGACAAACTCGCATATTTGTTTTGGCAAAAGTGTTTAAAGCTTCCTGACACAACCCTCACCATTTATCTGGGCTTGGGACATGTATAAGAGACACATTGGATTATGCTCCATAGTGGCTGGTTTATAACTATAATCTAGTATTAGTCACCATTTCAATATGACACATTTTGTATGGAAATATTTCTGTATACTCTATATACTATCTAAGACTTTTTAATTACTTCACAATGATGTCTTGTAGTTTAAATACTGGACAAGTTTGTTTTTTAAGCTTAGTAGTTGATTTTACCTCTAACAAGGCAATTTAAACATTCAGCCAGCATATTTTTCTCCACAGGCATTCAAAGAGTTTATCCAAATTGGAGTAGACGTTTACATCGTTTCGTGTGATGGTGAGTTAATGTTTTTTCTGTGTAGAAAAATTGCAAATTTTGTCAGTGTGATGCTGAAGTATGAATGGATTTTCCGTTCCAGCCTTAATCGTGGAGAAACTACACAACTGCATGTTCTTTGATGATAAGATCCTGACCTCCATGTTCTTCCCAACCCTGCATGATGCCATGCTGCAAGCACTTGACAAACACAGAGAGCAAAGCAGAGACTGTGTGGTAAGGAACGTGTTGGCTGCATATTATAGACTCATGAGTGCCAACAAGGCAAGGGATGGGTGCAATAGACACCTCCCCCAAATTATTATTTTTTGTTTGTTTTTGGTTATTTAGGATTATTAAAACCAAACATTATTTTGGCAAAATTAGGAATTAAAAACATAAAATGTTTTTTATTTAAATATTAAAAATAAAACTTAAAATCTAGTGCCCCTGAATGTTTAAGATGCAGGGTCTCTTGAGGTTATATACATAATTTTTAACATACATTTAGAAGAAGACAAGCTTATAAATTGAGTAATGACAGTGCTTATTCAATAAGTAATCCATCCATCCATTCTCTGTACACGCTAATTCCTTTCAGGGTCGCGTGGGTCACTGGTGCCCATTTCTAGCAGTCACAGTGCGAGGGGCGGGATACGATGGACAGGTCGCAAGTCCATCACAGGGCCACACATAGAGTGGGGTTGGGCATAATCGTATCATGTGCAATTAATCGTCAGAAAAACATTAATCGATTACTTTTTGGGAATTGACAATTAATATAATTAATGGTACCAGGCAGAGTCTGCTCGCTGCTCCTCTCCACTTCAAATATGATGAACATTTTAAAAAAAAGTTCTGTAATTTATTTATCCATCAACAGAATTTAAAATTTGATTTATAGCCTGAAGTCTGTAATTTTAACACAATTTGGAACAGGTTTTTACGAAGAGAAAATCTTTCCCACTAAACTGGTCATGTGACTAGGACATAAGGGTGTTAGGGGACTCCAGGGGATTAATTGTCAAATTAATCGTTATCGGCTAAATACCACAGTTAATCGTGATTATTTTTTTTCCCAATATTGCCYAACCCTAACATAGAGAAACATTCACTCTCTCACTCACAACCTAGGGAGCATTTAGAGTTATCAATTAACCTAACAGTCATGMTTTTGGTCAGTGGGAGGAAGCTGGAGTACCCAGAGAGAACCCACACAGGCATGGAGAGAACATGCAAACTCTACCCAGAAAGGTCCCTGAACCGGGGGTTGAAGCTTCTCGCTGAGAGGCATCAGCTCTACCAACTGAACCACCGTGCCGCCTCTCTGACTACTTGCACAACTGGCCTTAATATGTTATTTCWCYATTCTACTAAAAGTTGACACATGAAAATTCCTAATTACCTTCACCGAAGCATGTCTCCATTTTTTTACTGATGTAATGCATTCTAGGGWATGAAATGGTTGCAGTTGGTTGGTTATATTTTGTATTTATTTGTGTTTTATGCACAATATATGGGTTGAAACATTCTCATGTTTAGTAAATTAGCTCTGGAGCTAAAACCATATTTACAGGATGAGTTAAGTCTCAAGACACCTTTTTATTTTAGAAACCAAAGGGAAAATGTCGTATCTGAACTTCAGCAAGTAATGAGTGTACTGAACAAATTTAATGAAGCTTTAGTTACACTATAGTCTGTAGAACAAACCATTACAAAACCTCAAAGCCACTGCCACACTAAATGTGATTTCACTAACTGTAAAAATGACAGAATATAAATTAGCTGTGGTGGCCATCTTGAATTGAGTTGACTCCAAACTTTTGTAGATGTACACCTGCTGATTTTTGTCAGGTTGTATTCAAATCCATCCATGGGTAAAATATTTTGTGAACAGATGTTGACACCACCTCATACCACACTAGACAAAAAATGTCATGCTGCTAAAAAGCTCAATGTGTAATTTCAGATTATGTCAAACTGAGTTATAGTTTGTTTCCCCAAGTTCAGTTGGCTGTGGCACCCATCTTGGATTGTCTCCAAACTTTTGTCTATTTTAGTTATACATTCATTAAGTTTCATTACAATCTGTTCATGAGATATTTTGCTAATAGATAAGTAGGGTTAGTAAATGTAACACCAAACTGTATCTCAGTGTCTGTAGTTATCTGGGTTTTAGCCATTTGCAAAAGCTGATTACCAGTGGCAGCCATCTTAAATGGGGATGACTCTGAAAGGTTTATGTCGATGTAGTGGGTACTTTATGCAAGTTTCTTGAGATATTTTGGTAACAGAGATGTGGTCTCACATTTCTGCAGTGGGTGACAGTAAAAGTATTATGATTTTGAACAAATGACCACAAACATAAAATAATTATCAGTGAAACCTGTAGGGTCACAAATGCTGTTTGAATTATCTTCACTACAGTCATCTATGAACATTTTAAATTAACTTGGATGTTGCTCTACTAAAACCTTTTTGTCTAATTTTGCAGTTAAAAAACACCAAACTGTAGAAGAATGACTGCATCCAGAAGCATCAAGTATTGTTCTACAAGATCTACATAAATCAATGAGTGCACGCACCATTTCAATCTGTTCAAATAACTCACTAATATTCTGTTTCTTGAGATTAGATTTCTAATAAAATGTGGTCACAGCCTTTGTTGTAGTTTCTTTTTTTAACACCTACAGCAAAAAATCAGGAGTACTCAAGTTTCATATTGAAGTTTTGAAATGTTGCCAAGTTAAAATGTCAACTGCATGAGATATTTGTCTTCCACTTTACATTAATGCACTGTTTATGTTGGTCTATATAAATCCCATTCAGGGTTCAGAGTGTAGGAAAACTTTTTCCTTTTACTTAACACAAACACCTTTTTTTTCCCCATATACTTTATTACAAACTGAATGATTCACAAATGAAGCCATAAATGAACACAAACCCCCTCAAAGTGTTCTGTTAGCTGGTATGTTCCTGCATCAAAAACCACATCAAAGAAAAAAAAAATATGGCAATGTGTTTTTAGAACTGGTAACATCATTTAATGAAGGTGTGTGAAACATCAGCAGACATACAGATATTCAAAGGTTATTTTAAAAGAAAGGGACATTCTTGCATTTATCAGAGTTGATGTTCAGCTGAACACAGCTAGCTAAAATGTGCACCACGTATACGTTTAATTCAGGGCAGTTTGTTTATAAAAATCAAAGTCCTACATCCTGGAACCCTGAGGTTTACTATCACATAATTCAGTTAAGTTTTATGAAAATGAAATGACACTGAATGTTTGCCCACTTTGCAGTTTACTGATAGTAAGGTCGATAATGACCCTGATCTGGGTGGTGTGGCCCGGGCATCTGGCCCTGGGGAGGCGGACCCTGCATCCGTGGAGGCGGTGGCCCTCTCGGAGCGGGCCACATCCCAGGACTCAGCCCTCCGGGTTGGCTAAAAGGGGGACTAAGAGTGCCCTGGTCTTCGGGGAACTGCTGCATGGAGCTGGGGTTATAGTGATGTGGTGGTGGGGCATTAACAGGGGGTCCGCTGTGCTGTGGTGGAGGTCCTGGAGGTGGGTGGTTAATATAAGGGGGTATTTGACCTATGATGTGCCCCGGTGGTGGAGTGATAGGTGGGGGGGCTGAGGTCATCGGGGGAGGAGGGGCCTGGCTGTACACCATGTGAGGGGTCCTGGAGGCCTGAGAAGGATGCTGCATTGGGTGACTGATGGGAGGGGGTGGAGGAGGAGGGGGGCCGAAGTTATGCTGCGGTGGCCCCATCATGTGGTGAGAATGTGACACTACAGGAGGCTGGCCAGGATAGTCTCCAGGGTGGTGGTGAGGGGGCTGACCGGGACCACCAGAGAGGGGGTCCCTTGTGGAGGAGTCATCCTGGATGGGCACGGTGATGAGATTGCTGTGTTTACGAGTCGTTACCGTGGAGATACGGAATGTCTCGGGCCCTAGAGGCGAAGGAGGGGGTGGGCCGTCGTGAGGGGTGGGCGGGGGCGGCTGACCGTAGGGGTCGTGGCTGCCGTGCTGGAGTGGGTTGGGGTGGTGGATGTGGTTTTTGGGTATGTGAGGCGGAGGCACACGAAACCGCTCCGAGACCTCGGACACAGGCGGCAGGTGCAAAGGGTCCGGGCGGCCCATGGAGGACTTGGACGCCCTCAGGTGGCGGTGGTTCACATGGGCCTGGAGGTCACGCTGGGACAGATAGGTGCGCTTGCATCCTGGCACAACACTGCACATGTAGAGGGAACCTCGCTGACACTGCTCAATGCGCTGAACCGGATCCGTGCAGCTGTACAGAGAGAGACTGAACACAGACGCTGAAGCTGAGTGACATCGAGAAATGATTTTACAAAACACACAACTATAGGATTTATTTAGCAAATGTCACTAAATCCTTTTAAAATTAAATAGAGTAAGGGCATTGTATTCTGAAAATTTTGTTTAAAAAAGTGAAAACTGTCTTATGTTTGAATCAGTACATTTCATACTTTTACTAATTCTGAGACACATTTTTGTATCAAAACATGTTAAATTACTGTAATTTAACATGTTTGGACAATGGTGTGGTATTTTTTTAAATCAGTCCACCTATATAAATTACTGAACTTTTTACTTCAAATCAAATCAACTTTATTTAAAGTGCTTTAAAACAGCGGCCGCTGACAAAGTGCTGTACATGAGGGGCCGAAAACAAATCAACACAAAACAAAACATTAAAAACAAGCAAAAAACAGCTAAAATAGACCAAGGTCTCAAACTGTGTTAAAAGCCAGTGAATAAAAATGTTTTAAGATGAGTTCTGGCAATGAGGAGGCCAGCCAGACATGTAGAGGTAGTTCATTCCAGAGCTTCGAAGCAGCAACTGAAAATGCTCGATCTCCTCTGAGGTTTCGTTTTGTCCTGGGCATTTTAAGGTGCAACTGATGGGCTGACCGGAGATACAGTGGGGAGAACAAGTATTTGAAACACTGTTGATTTTTCAGGTTTTCCCACTTGCAAAGCTTGTAGATGACTGTAATTTTTATCATAGGTACTCTTCAACTGTGAGTGATGGAATCTAAAACAAAAATCCAGAAAAA
>NW_013952643.1:585554-589178 GCF_001266775.1 Austrofundulus limnaeus | reverse complement strand
AAAACCTGAAAAATCAACAGTGTATCAAATACTTGTTCTCCCCCCTATACCGTGCAGGGGCATGGGGTGGAGAAGCTCGGAGAGGTAAAATGGGGCAAGGCCATTTAAAGATTTAAAAACAAATAAAAGAACCTTAAAACGAACTCTAAAATGCACAGGCAGCCAGGAGAGGGAAGCCAGAATGGGTGTGTTCCAGTCAGCAAACGAGCAGCAGCATTCTGAACCAACTGGAGCCATGCAAGGTAGGACTGGCAAACTCCAACATAAAGTGCCTTACAGTAATCCAGCCGAGAGGTGATGAAGGCATGGATTACTATTTCAAAGTGCTGGTGCGAAAGATAAGGCTTCACCTTTGCTAGCTGTCTGAGGTGGAAAAAGCTTGACTTCACTACAGCACTAACTTGGCTGTCCATCTTAAACCCCAAATTAGTGACAGTAAACCTCAAGTACTTCTTAGGCATTTTAATACATATTTTGAAAATAGGCAATTACCCACTGCAACWTATACAGCAGGGGTGTTCAATCCTGGTCCTGCAGGGCCACAATCTTGCACCTGTTTCTCTGCTCCAACACACCAGAGTAAAGGGCCCTGCACTCTCCATCCGAAGCCACAAAATCGTCTCACACTGACGTAGCTTCTTGGTGAAAATTGACATTTTTTTAGCAGAGTGGCTTTGTCCATCCCTTCTCAACACAATGCTTACAGAAGTCGGCTTCCAACATGGATAGTTTAGAGGAGCAGTTGTTCGAGGCCCTCAGAAGATACATCTATAACTCTTCCAGAAACTTTTAGAGTCAAAACGCCAAAAATTCCTGAATAGAGAGAGCAGACAGTGTGCATGGAGGAATCCGTCCACCAAAAAGTGTGGTGCTCTATCCGTGATAAATTAGAGGCCATACGGTGGATAGGGACGAAGTGGATATCCTTGCAGGAAGAAACCCGTACAGTGATGCGTACAGCAGCGTGAGGGTTATTATTTTTTTTGCAGGTGTCTACACTGTGTGGTTTTTGACACATGAAAGTTGTGTGAGAAAATGAACTTCTAACAACCACGTGACGAGAAGTCGAAGGTTCGGCTTTGGATCGAGAATGAAATGAAATTACTTCTTCAAGTTCGACAGGATCACACTTCTGGACCTGCCCAGGGAGGTTTCTTCCATTGTGTTGTAAGGAAGGATTCAACCAAAAACCTCAGATCCAGGAGGAGCAGTGTGACTTTTGTCCTGGTCCTGAACAGTGGTCCACATCTTTACCCTTGCAGAGATGTTAAGGGGGTGATGGGTGGTTGTCATCCACATGCGGTCATGAGGTTTGGATCATGACCGCAAGAACCAGTTCCTGGTTAAAGGCAGCCAAAATGATCTTCTTTGTAGGATGACCAGGCTCAGCCTAAGAGTCCAGACATGTTTCACTGGTAGGAGGAACGGAGAAGACCCGGGACTAGCTGGGATCGCCTCAGGGTGCCCCAGGATGAGCTGGAAAGTGATGCTGGGGAGAGGGAGGTCTGAGTTTCTCTTCTAGACCTGTTGCCTCCACAGCCCGACTACAAATAAGCAGGAGGATAGTGRCCCTCCAGAACCAGGATTGAACACCCCTGACACACTAGCTTTTTCTTGTCTTGTCTTGGCATAATACTTCTTGATCACAGTCTTACAAATCTCTATCACCTCAACATGATTTTTTTGTTTGTTTTCTTACAAGGGCCTAAATGAAAAGTGATTGCATTTTTATTAATGGCATTACAGTTATCTCATTCTTTCCATAATATATTTTACTTTTTCCTGGAAAATACAATTAAAATGTAAAAGCTTGTCTGTAAAAACAGCTAAATTATTGTAGTAGTAAAATTTCTAGTGACAGTTTTTCCAGAGTGGATCTTCTTGACATGGCTCTATAACTAGAGAGGTTCTGAGTCCTGCTTTAAAAATWAGGATCATAATGAGAAACAAACATGCTCTTACCCAGGGCACATCTTCTCTCCTTTTTTCTCATGCAGCAAAGCACAGTCGTAGCAAAATACATGTTTGCAGGGAATCTGAAGAGGTAAAAGTGCACGAGTTAGACCGAAAATATCTAAACGTTAGACTTCAACTGTCCAAGTCCTGCAAAAAGAAAAAGCGGCAGAGTACGCACCATGCGCCCATACAGCTGAATTGGGAGGCCACATTTGTCACAGAAGTGAATTGGTACTTCATCCCTTTCACCAATTAAATGTAACTGTTGGAAAAGTGACAGGAGGTTAAAATCACAGATACGCTTAAAACCAGATGTGTTTTTACAACAAATATAAAAGACAATTTATTTTACTGMTTGACAGAGTATTTAMATYYAAACCTTTTCTRTTTTAGATCAGTTCCCAAAACTATGTTTGATTAATAAATACTTGAATCATGGCACGATTGTGTCTGTTACCGACCCATTCAAAGGCTCGGGAAACATTTGCAGGTGTTTTGAGTTAAKTTAATGACTAGAGTGTGACACCATGAGTTTCTAATATTTGAACCTCTTCACATTATTCAAATTTTCTGTCAGCCATAATCATTAAAATTAAAATAAATAACAGGCTTGAAATATTTTTGCTCTGAGTATGAGTTTCACTCTCTGAAATGGTTTATACATTATTATTTTACAGCTTTTATTGTCTGTACAAGTCAGGGTTTAAGAGGTCAGGAACCACTGATGTGCACGGGTTTCTCCACAGAATACTTGATTATTAAATTATAGCTGCAGCCATAGTGATTGTCAGGAAACACACGACGTACCTTGTAGTCCCAAAACAGTGGCTGRGGATACCTCCTCTGAGTGGCAAATACATCACCAGCCTTTGTGGCACATTCAAACCGATCATCTTGCTTGAAGTTAAATTTATCTTTAAAACAAGAGATGAGTATTACTGATACAGGGCTGAAAAAAATCTTGATATAACAGGTTTATCTCAAATAAAACTATAAATAATCAGAGCAGGGTAGGAACTACTAAAATATAAGATTTTTTTCTTCTTTCTGCTGCCTTTCATTTTATGTGTGATTTGTATTTTATTGTAAATAAATTTTGTTATTTTTAAATGAATAAAAATCTTGAAACTAAAAACATTTGTTTGAGTCTGATAATGATTTGTAACAATGAAAATTAATTCAAAACACGTAGAGGCATCAGAAATTAAAGTGTGTATTATTGTAACTCCAAACTCATAAAACTAATTATTTACCTTTGAAAAACAATTTGACATGAAGGGATTTTCACAGAATAAGTGAAGAAAAAGCAGCAGTATCAAATGTCAGCAGGAGCATATCTACCTTTATTTCCAACAGTAAAGTGAATTTTCAGCATGATATACACACACTTGGTATTACATAAAAAGAAAAAAACATGCTGCCTAGAAGTTACCAGGAAATCAGATTTGAATGATTTTATATGGTACATAGATTAATATATTTTTTTTCTAAATGTTTTGCTTTGCGGCCTCAGGAACGACTCTGCTTCTGACAAAAAGGGGAAATCTGAGTCACATAAAAGCAGCAATAAGTGAACATTAACTATTTCTTTGTAGATTTTGAAAAATAAATAACTGGGAAGAAAAAAATATTTCATTTCCAACTTTGACAAAATTGTTGGTACCCATT
>NW_013952643.1:579041-584293 GCF_001266775.1 Austrofundulus limnaeus | reverse complement strand
CTTGGAAGAGAGACAAAACGTTTCATTAGAGAAGAACCCGTCCAGAAGACCTATACAATTTTTTTCTTTTTGAAAGTCAGACAGTGCTTTTCAACCATGCTTCAACAGAAAAATAAAACACCTCATAAAACAGGCCTGGACAGAAATGATGGTACCCTTGAAAATAATGTGACCAAAGGGTCAAATCAAGGTGTGTCCACTAATTAGCATCACAGGTGTCTACAATCTTGTAATCAGTCAGTGGGTCTGTATWTAGGGATACAGATACTAACTGTGCTGGAATTTGCCAAACTACATATTGACAAGCCACAAAGCTTCAGAGAGAATCTCCTATGGGCAGATGAGACAAAAATTGAACTTTTTGGCAAGGTACATCGGCTCTATGTTGACAGACAGAAAAATGAAGCATTTGAAGAAAAGATCACTGTCCCTACTGTGAAACATGGAGGAGGCTGTGTTATGTTCTGGGCTGCTTTACTGCATCTGGCACAGGGTATCTTGAAACTGTGCAGGGTACAATGAAATCTCAAGACTATCAAGGATTCTAGAGAGAAACGTGCTKCCCAGTGTCAGAAAGCTTGGTCTCAGTCGCAGGTCTTGGGTCTTCAACAGGATAATGACCCAAAACACAGCTAAAAACACTCAAGAATGGCTAAGAGGAAATCACTGGATTATTCTGAAGCGGCCTTTTACGATCCTGACCTAAATCCTATTGAGCATCTTTGGAAGGAGCTGAAACATGCAACAAACCTGAGACAACTGGAGCAGTTTGCTCATGAAGAGTGGAACAAAATAACKGCTGAGAGCTGCAGAATCTCATGGACAGTTAGAGGAATCGTTTCATCGCAGTGATTGCCTCAAATGTTGGGCAACACAATTTTAAGTTAAGGTTACCATCATTTCTGTCCAGGCCTGTTTCATGAGGGGGTTTTTTTCCGTTTGTTTGTTTTTAGTTCTGTTAAAGAATGGTTAAAAAGCAATGTCTGACTTTCATTTGTTAATTTTTATAGAATTTTTATTTATTATTACTTTTTTCGGATTCTAGTTCTTTCTGTGACCATTGTGAGTTTTTCTGTACTTAAACGAGGGGCACCAACAATCGTGTCCATGTGTGTAGTAGGGTTGGGCAATATTGGCAAAAAAATTAATCACGATTAATTGTGGTATTTAGCCGATAACGATTAATTTGACGATTAATCCCCTGGAGTCCCTGGACACCCTTATGTCCTAGTCACATGACTAATTTAGGGGAAAGATTTGCTCTTTGTAAAAACCTGTTCCAAATTGTGTCAAAATTACAGACTTCAGGATGTACATCAAACTATAAATTGTGTTGATAGATAAATAAATTACACAACTTTTTTTACGTTCATCATATCTGAAGCAGAGAGGAGCACCGAGCGGACTCTGCCTGGTGGCATTAATCATATTAATCGCCAAGTGCCAAAAAGTAATCGATTAATGTTTTTCTGACGATTAATTGCACACGATACGATTATGCCCAAACCTAGTGTGTAGTTTTAGTGAGAGCTTGTGTTTTGTGAGGAAAAACAAACTGCAGCTTCTGTTGCTTCAGCAGAATCTTGTTTTGAAAGTCAATTTTAAGACTATATTCCAAACAGTTTACTAAAAGGTATGTTGTGCAGCGTGCCCACCATCTTCTCCAGGTTCACTTTTAAGCGGCCTGCCGCCAGGTCTTGGAACACGCGGCTGAGGTTTACTCCTCAAGGGGGGCTTCGATATGAGTTTGATGGGGATTCGTCTGCGAACATCCAGTCCACCCAAGCTCCCAGATCCATCGCTTCCTTGAAGATCATTCTCTGTTGATAAAAAATGAGCAGATCAGCCGATACCCTTTAACACAGGAAGTGACCACTCAAACATAATATTAATCACAAACACAAAGCAGGAATTGGGTACATGTTTGGCTTTAATCGACTAACGAGAAGGGCGAATTCATTACAACAATTAAAAACCAAACATTTCTGCCTTCCTGTCTCCCTCAGAACACGTGAATGACTCTCAGCTGTTGGTGTCAGTAGTGTTTGATGATACAAACAGCAGATGATGCTATGGTTTTAAGTTAAGCACAATAAGTGGCAATTGTTATAAATGACTCTCAACTACTACCACACCCAATTTTAGTAGCAGACATCTTAAATTGCATTGGCTCTAAAAAGCAGTCAGTTGCAGACATACTTGATTATTTCCAGAGTTTCAATAAAATCCATCCAGTGGTTTGTGAGATATTTTGCTAACAGACTGACGAAAAACATGACTGCCTGAAGCAGGCGATCACTGCTGTGTATTTGAGCTTTAATGTTTACAATAAAAAGTAAACAAAGATAATTGTTATTATTATTGAATGGAATTATTACTGTAAAAGGAGGTCTGTAACTATATGTAATAGTGTGTTACAGTGCCCCTGACTTGCACAAACGATGTTGAACCGTCTGCCCAAATAAAGAATCAACAAGCAGGTTAAAACTATTCTTAAAACACTTCTGACCTGACCTAAAAAGTTAACACTAACAGGTATTAGTACAGAGAACTGAAGTCTCACAAACCATCTAACAAACATCCTTCAGCCCGATTAGCTTTAAGCTAATATTAGTAGCATCGACGGTTCAGCTCCATTATTTGTTATTATAATTGAAAATTAAATCACTTAAGTTTGGTATAATCACCTAATTAACATCCGAGCAACATTAAAAAGACTCGTTCAAACAATTAAAATCTTAGCGTCAACTTCTGGTGAGCTGAATGTGTTTTAGCAATAATCCACCGCTAGCTTAAACCGCGCGAGCGGCTAAAGGTGCGCTTACGACTTATTTATGCGAAAACGTTTTCTGCGATGTTTACTTGTGTTTAATGAACCTGCTACTAAAACTGTGACCACATATTTGGACAAATAAATCGCAAAAAGAAACTTTGTCAACAGCGGCCTTTAGCTTTTAGCTTACCGCTTTGGTCCATGATCCGAAGAGTGAACGCAGTGCATTGTRGGGGAAAAGCCGAGAGTCAAGAGAAGAAGCCGGGTTGCCAGATCGGAAATCACAAAACATCGTACTTTCATTAAACGATCGAATTTCAGCCAAATCAGATCTGATTTTCCTTACAAAATGTGAATGTTCACATGAATATAATTAGGTTTTTTGGTGCACATAATTGTCAAAATTATTGAATGTTTAAGCTCTTTAAAAGCCATGTATTTCGCAGTTGTATAAATGTAATAATTAATAAATATCTGGCAACAAGTCAAGGCCAAGTCAAGTGTAGAGGTGGAAATAATATGATAAATTTCAATAAATATATACAATTAAACTGCAGTTGCAAGATACAAAAATGGAACTAATAAATTAGATTAAAAAAAGAACTTCATATTTATTTGAAGGATCTATTAGTTGAGGCATCTCACCCCATGTTTGAGTTCATTGATCAGGTAATGACTATAAACTAAAATGTGCAAAATAATCAAATTTTCAGCTTTTATACATTCCTGTGTTTTTGTTTATTTATTTGTACATTGYGGATGTTGAGAGTTGACAAAGCAAGATGCATATGGTCCGCAGCACTTTTGATTACAAGGCAAAAATATCCACATTACTGAGTGACACCATTACACACGAGTCTTTGAAGATAGACCAAATCAGAAAGAACATCCCAGACTACTTGAACAAGAAGACACGGTAATAAACCCTTCATTTTACCACAGATTATAAGGAAATACATTTTATGTTTATATGGACTGCTATGGGCACAAATTCCAGTCATACTGTAAATAATTTGTGCTTGTAGATTAATTTTTGTAACCTTGTAAAATAGTTCTTGCTTTGTGCATGTGTAAATATGTGTACAACATCTGTGGCAGAGCAGGTGAGGGGATGAAAAGGAGGAGGAAGAAGAGGGGGCTAACTTAGCATTTCCCCAGACCGGCTCTGATACCAAGTTTTTGTAAAAATATGTGATATTTTTCTGTATGTACGTATTCATGCAAAACAGTGGAAAATCTGTGTAATTATGGACAATCTGTACAACTTGACATGCATGTGGTCCATGTCAGATGCTGGGGAACCAGGGCATTTTGATGAGAAATGGTCTACTGGGACAATACATGCATGGACAAGGAAAGAGAACTTAACACTGCTGGATTACTATGCCAGCAGCAAACATAGAGAGAGGAGCTTAATGGGAAATATAACTATGGAAATTTTGATACCCATCATCCAGATTGACCCAGAAACCATTTCAGACCCAGAGTTCCAACATTCAAGTGAAGCATCTGCTATCACCTAGAGATTGACGAGGTACAACAAATATGCAAACATGAGTGAGCCATGACAATAGATCCTCACCATCAGAGTATGGTTACCATGCCCCATAGAAAAGCTCCAAAGAACAGAATACAACCCATACTAACCAAGTTAAACACCTGCACCCCTTACTGCTAGTAAAATTTGTTGAAATCTGCCACTTCCTCAACATGCCTTGCATGGGCTTATCTTTCCATGATGGCTCCTCTTATTCCTCCTCTTTTACGTTGGATTTCTGTTGCTGCCTGAGACAACCACTCATCGTATCATCAGGGGGATCGGTGTACTCCAGGATCGTAGTTGTTGCATCCTGTATTGCTCAGGTATTGATCCATGTGCCTATTCATCTTAGCCGCAATGATGCCTGATAGGAGCTCTTCCATGTTGTACAGAGGCAGGTGATAGGCTAGTCAGATTTTACGGGTATCTTTCATGATCAGGACTGTCCAGCCTTCGGTTGACCTTGGGTTAACCACTCTGGGTGGGACCATTCCATTTGGAGTTGGTTTCACCTTTCTGTTGTTCTGAAAGTTGGTGGATTTCTCTCCACGTGGTCTTGATCTTAGTTTCAATCTGCCTTTTCCATGGTGGACAACACTCCTTATTTATTGGCATAACATTTTAGCCAAGCAAGTCAAGGATCACTAGTCTGTGGCTGTTGTGTATATCATCTTACTGATCTCTGTTATTGTGTCAGTAGGGATACTGAGCAACGCTGCATTCACATCTTCCAGCAGGTCCTTTGACACTTAGCCTCGGCTAGAAAGGGCAGTAATCATGGCAGCACAAGGATTCAAAAATTCAAAGAAATCAAAGTGTTTTTTGTCATGTGTAAACAAAGAATTTCAGGGGGACAAAACAAATTAAACATATTAAAAATCAATCAATCAATCAATCAATCAATCAATCAATCAATCAATCAATCAATCAATCAACCAA
>NW_013952643.1:568671-578476 GCF_001266775.1 Austrofundulus limnaeus | reverse complement strand
CTATTAATACACTGTATTATGACTTCAAATACTTAGCAAGTGTTTTGGTTCCATTGTATGGCTTTTTAAACTCCAATTTTACTTACAATACCATGATTATTGTTATAATTAGATTTTGTTTATCACTTTCGCCTTTGTATTATTATTTTTAAATGGCCTTACCATGGCACAGAGCCTCTTTTTTTTGGCAGAAACAGGGCTCCATACCTTATTTACAGCTCTGCACGCGCGTCCCTGTCTCTTGCGCGCTCTCGTAACAATGTCGCCATTTTGATTCGAAATTTATGACTGAGTTTTTCTTGCTTTGCATGCTAAACTCAGCCTCGCGTTTGAATTATTTGAGCGTGAGTACGAACCATACCATGTTGATCCAAAATAATACCTTTTAATTGTAAGAAGCCGTTAATGTGGGGGATCTGTGTATTGCCAGTTTTCAAAGACAACGCTTGCCAAGTTAAGCTAGCTAACGTTAGCTCGTGCTTCAAAACAAATCACTAACACRGGCTAACGGATGTTAGCCAACACCGAGAACCAAGAGTTAGCCACATTGACCTAATAGCTGGCTGCTTTGACGATAAAATCCTCAAAAGTCCAGCAGAGAAGAGGGGAACAGCAGTAGACATTTAACAAAAGGTAAGTTTCTGTCTTAAAATGTTTATTTATTTTGAGAACGTAGCAAATGTTAACACTGCTACTCAAACTACAAAGTTGTACCTAAGTTGTTTAAGTTTGCTAACTCCGTTCAACACTCAACTGTCTGCAGCTAATTAGCTCACTTGCTAATCAGAGGAAAAGGAGGAACTAGGTAGCGCTTTTTAAACTCACAGTCCAAATAAATGTCTAAATATTTACAGTTGCATTTTATCAAGTCAGTGTCAGTAAATTGGTTTATTTGCCTACAATGTGTTTATTTAAAAAATACACGCGACGGCGCTTTATAATTGCAAATGTTCTACTCAGCAGCAAGTATAAAAGTAGTTTCAGTTTTAACTAGTTTCCCCTCTTTTGATCTAAATTATATTGCATATAGTTTGAAATTTCCGTATTTAGCTACATTTAAAGCAAAACAACGATTTTAGAGATTTTAATGAGTCGGAGGCCAACTTATGCTGAGATACAGGAACCTTATAAACACGATTCTGCTTGAAATACAGCYAAACGAGTTTAATACTATTCAGTGTTAGTTTATATATTTAAGTGATTGTTGTGTTATTTGCTCCTGATTTCTATGTTGAGTAAAAGTAAACAGAAGTCTGATCTRCTGCAGGTCATTTGATGCAGGCCCAGTTTACGTTTATTTGACCGTATTTCTTCTTGTTGGATAAYTTAACTAATTGAGGGAACATATACATATATTTGTCAGTCTGAAATGACACATGAGCTGTACATTAGGTTAAAATAAACTAAATGAAATCTTTTTTTAGGTGGGCATATTTATTTTCTCTTGATTGACAGCTGACAGACTAAGGTGAACTTTTGTGTAAACCAGAGTAAAACACAGATTATAAAGRATTTTGAAATCCAAGAATTGACACGAGTGAAATATAATCCCATATTATAATTAAGTTATCTTTAAACAAACATTAATTATTAAAGGGGAGATATTATGTAGGGCTGCAAATAGTGTTTATTTTTAATAATCAGTTAATCTGTCGATTATTGTTTAGATTAACCGAAAAGTCGGCCAAATCATTAAAACACCTAGTTACATAAATATAAGTATGCAAAGCAAAAACTAAACAAAACAACAACAACTTTTTAGCCATTAAATGCATTTTGTTGTGTATTTGGAGTCTCTAGGAGTGCAGAAAAGTTTAATTTCTCCTGGTTCTGCATGGATACTTTTATATTTTGTTTGGGTTATATTTTTCAACCAGTCCAGTTTTCTTTATTTTCCATGTTGTTTTCTGAACTATTATGTTAAAGTATTTGCGACGGAACTGCCAAATAAGGTCGGGACTGACCTACTAAAATTTAGTTGGCTTTGGGTCATACTCTGGCTCCAACATATAAGATTAAATGGATTAGTCTTCCATTGTTGACATATTTTAATTAACTTGTAAATAAAATATTTCGGTGCTGCAGTGCTAGTCGTAAACCCTACTATCAAACTGGAATTGACCACTCTGGAAGCTGAAAGGGGAGCAGGGCATGAAGTGCCTCTTTTGGATTTAAAAGGACAGCCTCAAAACGAGTTGATCTGAGACGCACTTCAGAAAAGGGGTGAAAGAGGGGCTTGTAAAGTTAAAATAAGGAAGAATTCAAACCAAAGCTCTGCAGTTTCACTCTATAAAGACCYCAACTGAAGGATTTACATGTGAAAAAGAAGCATTTAGAGGGATCCATGATTAGTTGTAACATTACACTTTATTTGATAAACATGTATTTTAACTGTAAAACAAAGGCTGTAAAAATACTGTAGGATGTTTAGTTTTCATAAATTTTAAACCAAAAGTTAAAAAATATATTACACGGATGGGGCCATTTTATTTACACGCAAAGCATTCTGGGTAAATTATGACGTGGATAGGTCCTCGGTGCGAGGCTGCTAGCGAGCTATATCCCCACTGAAGGTTAATCTTGGACAATATCTGATGATCGACTCTTTTAAATGAAACCAGAGAGCGTTGACAGAGAGGAGAAGGTAGAAATGACTCAGCCTGGAACTGAAAATATGGATGGAGGACAACAGAGCTGCTTCATGGAAGAAGAACCTCAGCCTAGCCTGTTAGCTTTAGCGTTAGCCCCTACGCTATCACCATATATATGTATTAGCTCAGCGCTACACATTCTCCTCTTGTCACTGAGGTCCTCCATCCACATGACAGAGAGGGGAACACAAAAATGACTCAGCCTGCAACTGAAAATATGGATGGAGGACCTCAGTTTAGCTTGTTAGTTTGTCGCGCTAGCACCAAGCTAATACAAGGCAGTATAAAGCAATATAGCATCGGCGCTAACATTAAACCTAACAAGCTAAGCTGAGATTCTTCCATGAAGCAGCTCTGTTGTCCTCCATCCATATTTTCARTTGTAGACTAAATGATTTCTACCTTCTCCTCTCTGTCAACGCTCTCTGGTTTCATTTAAAAGTCGATCATCAGATATTGTCTAAGATTAACCTTCAGGGTGGATATAGCTCGCTCACACCGAGAACCTATCCATGTCATCATTTACCCAGAATGCTTTGCGTGTAAATAAAATGGCTCCATCAGTGTTAAAATATATTTAAAAAAATTACAAAACTTAGCCTACAGTATTTCTACAGTCTTTATTTTACAGTTAAAATAAATGTTTATCAAATAAAGTCAAATGTTACAACTAATCGTGGATCCCTTTAAGCATGATATGTCTACTTTAAGGTAAAATCAACAACCTTAAGTATTCTAAGTGAATAAATCTTTAACATGAGTTTCAGTAGGTTCCTGACTAGAAATAAACTGGTTAATTGGCTGATATTACTAACAGGTAGTGCCTGAGTCCTGTAAATGAAGCTCACTTTGGCCCACAATGTATATGTTTTTTAAAAGCAAGAATGTTTTTAAGCTATTARTAAAGCAGCGTTGCTACTTTTTTTCTGAATGGATGAATACATGAACACATTTACATGTCCTGTTAATCAACCACCCTTTTGGCATAAGGCTACTTGAATTATTTATGCGTAACTGATTTGTTCACAAGCATATTTGTAAGCAAATCCCATTTAAGTACCTGTGACATTAAATGTTTCTAATAAATACAAATGCATTATTAGAAAAATAACATCAATTACAGTATTGAAGAAGAGGAACACCTGCATGTAAACAGMACATTACAAAGATGGCCAACAACACAGGCAGTGAGTAGAAGAATCAATCTGATCKAAGCAGTTTTTACATTCGTAGCCACTGGAAAGCAGTACAGACAGACATCTGGTGTTGCAGTACCGCTGCAACTATCAGCAATCCACCATTTCAGCATAATAACAATGATTTTACAACAACTTGGTCACTCGACTGATGGTTTCATGTTGTCCATTAGCGTAAAGTCAATCAGGTAGTGAAAGTTCGTTGTCACTTCCTGCTGTGCCAAATTCAAAACACAAATAGGCCAGTTATGTGACAAAACGGGTAAAACAAAGTGTATTTTGTCAAATTTCTTTAAAAAGAATATGTTTTCGTCCAGTTTTTGTATTTGTTGGAAATGCATGTCACAGGCACTTAAAATGTAAAGTTGTCTAAGTTTTCTTCTATGAAACTCAGGGTCCTAAAACCCAAACTCCAGAAACTTAAGCAAACTTTAATTATAACCTCTGAAACATAGTAAACATTTGTTTCATTTTGTAAGTACAGGAGTGTTTTCACTCCTTGTTAACTTGTCTGCTTTGGCTCACAACAGCCACATACGTCTTTATTGTTCCTCTTTTCATGATCGTGTGCTGATGGGCTGTTTTTGTTGAGGCTGCCTCTGGTGCCTTCTATTTTGGATGTAAAGTCAAGCATTTGGCTTCCTGCTCAGTGTCCACAGAGAGAGCTCAGCAAGTTATTGTTGCTCTTGTGTACTCTGTAAATGTATGCCAGATGGACGATGCTGCCCAAAGAAAACCTCCTCCTGTGGGGTGGGAGGGGGGCAAGCACTTAGATTTCAACAATCAACAGTTGTTAGCAAGTTGCTCAGAGCAACAAAGTCAGCAGCAGGTAGATTATTTCACCAGGAGAACCAAACTAACGGTAGATACACCTGTTTACTAGAAACGAATCATTTTATTAATGATGAATTTAAGCTTTACTCATTGCCAAGTTTGGAATAAAAGCACACGATGAACTTTGCTGCTTCACGGTATATTTGCACAATTTGTTAATAATAAACTCTTCATGTTGTTCAGATTATGGTGAGCCTGGCTGCGTCTGAACTCCTGAAGAGGCCTTGGTTTTAAGAGAAGACCCATGCTGATAAATGCCAGGCCTCACCACACTCTCTGTTGTCTGCACAAACACAAATGCCTGCCTGCCTGCAGGGGAGGTCTGATTAAAGATATCCATTTTTCATCCACTGGTATGTGTCAGAACTCAACACTGGTATTTAGAGCTTAGACTGATGATGACTGCCTTTATTTGCACAGGGGGTCCTAATCCTGTTTGCTTTAAACAAAGTTGTTCTGTCACACAGTCTTATAGATCTGTCATATTTTATAGATCTAGAGCAGCACTATTTAGTTGACACCCTAAAGCATCTTGTTTTTTTTTCCAATGTTGTTTGTTTTTAATTCTACAGAGTCCCGTAAAATGTATACAGTGACATGTATCAAACAGGTTGTTTATTTTATCAACACTGTTGTCAGAAGAAACAGTTTAATGTTAACAAGTGAAGATAATGCCATAATATTAAACTTCTAACTACTATTGTTGTAACAGCTTTYTMAAAAAGTAAAAGTGCTTTGTTTATTTTCTAGATCAGATGTCTTCAACCCAATTCCTCGTGACCCACTGTCCTGCATGTTTTAGGTGTTTTCCTGCTTCAACACACTTGACTGAAATAAATGAGTGATTGACAGGCTTATCTTGATGACTTTCTGAGTAGATAATTGATTTGAATCAGATGTGTTGAAGCGGCGGGTCACGAGGAACAGACCTCTGTTCAGATCAGATTCTCTTATCATCCTCTTTTCTCCAACACTATCAGTGTTTTCTTTTGTTGTTTTTGTGTTTGACATCTTTCTTCTGCCTCTCCTGTCACACTCATGGTTCAGGGTTGAGTCCTCCATCCCAGCAGCCAWCATGTTTTGGAAGTTTGATCTGCACACCTCGTCCCACATCGACCAGCTGCTGGACAGGGAGGACGTGACACTGAGAGAGCTGATGGAAGAAGACGACGTCCTGCAGGAGTGCAAGGCCCAAAACCGTCGACTGCTCCTGTTTCTGTCTCAGGACCACTGCATGCAAGAGCTGGTCAGCCTCATTACCACAGAGCCTCCTGCAGACCTGGAGGAGAAGAGCCGCTTCAAGTAAGAGCTGATGGTCTGGTCTGATCTAATCTGATCTGGTCTGGTTTTATCTAATCTGATCTGGTTTATTTCTAATCTGATAAAAAAACCCCATAAAAAACAGATTACATTTTCAGTCAAAATTGAGTGTGAGCTGAATGACTGAAAAAATCTTTTAAAGGAGCAAAAACTGAGTTGGTGTTAAAACAAAAGCTGAAAAGAGCAGAACTAGAGCTAAAAACAGAACAGTAACATAATAGTAATAATAGGCAATAGGCCAGTATAGCAAAAGTGTTGCTAAAATGAGCAAAAGTGTAAAAGTTAAAYGTAGCATAAGAAGACAAAACAAGAATGACAAGAATTTTTGTGTTAAATAAAAGGTAAATATTATAAAATTTAGACAAAATGTCACAATGCTGCTGGGTGGACTGGCAAACAGAATTGGGGAAATGCCACGATTAATCATGATTACTTTTTTCTATCACTATGCCTGACAACTAGTATAAACAACAAATAGATAATAGTCAGGAAAAGGTGTGTGGCTTGCAGATGGTGTTTATTTCACACAAACAAAAACACAGCATTTTGTTAAATGTTCCCTTGCAGTTAAAAATGATTTTATTCTAATATAATTACAATTTTTTTTACATTGTATCTGCTGTTTATTGTGTAATTGTTTTTTTGTTTGTTTGTTTGTTTGTTTTCCTGTCAGGTTTCCTAATATTGCTTGTGAGCTCCTGACTTCAGATGTGACCATAATAAATGATAAGCTTGGCGGGGACGAGTCACTCCTGGAGGTGCTGTACCACTTCCTGGAACAGGACCCGCCCCTCAACCCCCTACTTGCCAGCTTCTTCAGTAAAACTATTGGCAATCTCATAGCCAGGAAAACCGAACAGGTGCAGTGAAAATGTTCACATTAATGAAAACATGTAGGAAATTATTATTGTAGTTCATTTTTAAAACTCCCCAATACCAAACCTTTTTTTCAGGTTATTACATTTTTAAAGAAGAAGGAAGGCTTTATCGATCTGGTGCTGAAACACATTGATGCCTCTGCCATGATGGACCTGCTGCTTCGCCTCATTAGCTGCGTGGAACCAGCCCCGTTAAGGCAGGAGGTTCTGCATGTAAGCTACCTAAACACCCAGTAACTCTTCTGCCTGAACACTTAACCACTGAAACGTGTATATGAACTCATTTTTGTGTTTTTTTTCCAGTGGCTGAATGAGGAAAGGTTGGTACAGAAACTTATAGAACTTATCCATACTGGCAAAGATGAGGAGGTGAGTGGAGAGCAGAGTGGGTGGTGTTCGGCCACATTGAGTTCTCATCATTTACTAACAAAGCTATTCTACTTTTCTCATTTAAATGTTTACTTTCCAGAGACAATCTAATGCATCCCAAACGCTTTGTGATATCATCCGCCTTAGTCGAGACCAGGCCAGTCAGATGCAGGAGAATGTGGAGTCTGACCCATTATTGGCTGTACTGGAGTCGTAAGTTTCTGATGCTTTTGGGTTTAAGTACAAAAATAAAGAAAAAAAAATCAACTAAACAATAAAAAGAAAAAAACACTGCATTTATTTAACATAAAATACATCAACATTGACTCATTATAGCAGAAATAAAAGGCAKACATTGTAGTTCAAGAGCTCACATGCATTCTCTAATTGGACAAAGAGCTTTATATGTTTTGTAAAGTTGTTAATGGGCCTCATGCAAGAACATGTTTGTATTCTTATCCTAAATTTCTCTTACTTTTGTTCGTATGAACATGCCACGTCAGATTTAACAAATGCTTCTATCTTCAGGAAAAGTGTAAATGCGCAGCGTAAATATGATGAATGCATATTCAGGTGCACAAGGAGAGGTAATTAGCATAATTACAATCCTAAAAACACCATGTAAGGCTACATTTCCTGCCCCACATACCAGGAAGTGTCCATTCATGAAAATGGCAGCAAAAGGTAAAAAGAAGAACTACACGAGTTCGGAGACTGAAGTCCTGCTCTCTGAGATCCAGAAAGGAAAATCTTCATTACTAGTAGCGTCAGCTGTGGAATTAAAAAAAGCTGCTAAAGCCAAGGAATGAAATGACAGCTGCTGTTAATGCAACGTCTCCCGTGGTTCGTATACAGTCACAGAATTAAAAATGTAATCATATTCATCTCTCTCTAGTCCTGCTCTGATTTTCCTTTGGTCAAATATTTCTAATTCAAGTGTAAACAACTGTGTTAATTTTCATTTAGAAGAGCCAAAGTTCGATATGCCAGTCACACCACCCCCCCACCCCTGTCTTTCCTGCCGTCACAAGTGGTATCAGATGTGGTTCTGAAAAAAGCATTTTAAAATGTCTCCAAAATATGTCTGTCACTTTGGAGAAAATAGCGTAGCTGATGTGCTGAATAAATCTCAACAAAATAAAATTGGATTAAAAAAACAACAACAATCTACAGTATAAAGCCTATTATATACCAAGACAAATTAAACTTCAATTAATGCAGAATTTAAGTTGTTTTATATTGTTAGACATTATTACATTTAAAATTATAATTCCAATTCAAACAGAATAGCCTGTTGTCAACATATTTATGGGGTGTGATTTACTTTCAGCTCAAAATATCTTCAAACTAATGAAATTTAAAGTTATTAGTGAAGAAAATCCATCTGGATAACAGCAGAATGACTGCWCGTAAAATATACGACAGGTCTGGACCACTCGTGAATTTTGTTCCTATCTGAAAAAAATCTTACAATATAAAAAATTGGTGAATTCCACAAGTATTCCTAAATCACTCGTATGCACAACTTAAGAACAAATCTGTTCGTACGGACGGTTCTTGCATGAGGCCCATTTTCTCGCATACGAGAAAAAAAATTATTGACAGAACCTGTTCAACAATTAAGGTTTTGGAATTTTTTTTTGTTTTTTATGTACCAGAAGCAAAGAAAAAGGAAATTTGTTCGTCAGCTTTGTTTCTTTCCTTTCAGGCAGGAGACTGTAGCAGGGCTCCTCAAAAACATGTTTGAAGGTGAGAGGAGTGAGGTCTCCATYGTTAATGGAACTCAAGTGCTACTTACCTTATTGGAGACCAGAAGGTCTGGGTGAGTGTCATGTTTTTGATTAATAAAATTGTCAAATGAATTTTTACATTGGGATCTATTCTTCCTAGAGCAATCAGCCATAACGTAAAGACCACATACATACAACCACTTCTTCTCTTTAATGCAAAAACGTAGGGATGCACCGATATGAAAATTTCAGCTGATAACGACATATGTTATGGCCGATAACCAATATTTACTGATATTAAAAAAAAATACAAAAGTTATACATATACCCACAAACACACTTGGGTCTGTTTTGATACTGTAAATAAACAACCAGACCTCTGACATGGCTSTCTGCTTCAGCTATTCCTGGCTGTGCAGCATCAATATCACTATCGTGATCAAACAGATTTTGCTCAACGAACCATCTCTCCTCCCAAAACAGAAACTAAAGCAAAAAAGTGGGAAATCAATATCGGTCATTAATATTGGCCTAGTTTTACATATTTGACCGATACCAATATTCTAAAAATTGACCAATATTGGCCGATACGATATGAATGCATCCCTACAAAAACGGCTACTGTATGTCTAGTAGAGGCTTTGACGACTCTAAACCAGTGTTTTTCCAACCTTGATCCTTAAGGCACACTGCCCTGAATGTTTTAGATATTTCCCTGCTTCAACACAGCTGATTTCAATTGACAGCTGATTAACAGGCTTTTGTTGAACTGGCAATCATCTGAATCAGGTGCGTTAAAGCAGGGAAACTTCTAAAATATGCAGGGC
>NW_013952643.1:558895-568467 GCF_001266775.1 Austrofundulus limnaeus | reverse complement strand
TGACCATATACTGGAGGATGTGGATCCTTCCATCGAAGAAGAATAAGTCTTCTAGAGATGAATGGTGATGGATGAACAGTTCGTCCAAATAGTCCTGAAAAGGTATCAAAGATGCCTTGCCAATATCCATGTAGCTTTGGACAGGACCAGAATGTGTGCAGAAGTGTGGCAGGAGATTGTCCGCAGCGATCACACGATGGATCCGATATTTGACCGATACCGATATTCTAAAAATTGACCAATATTGGCCGATACGATATGAATGCCAAAATATCGTGCATCCCTACAAAAACGGCTACTGTATGTCTAGTGGAGGCTTTGACGACGACTAAACCTGTGTTTTTCCAACCTTGATCCTTAAGGCACACTGCCCTGAATGTTATAGATATTTCCCTGCTTCAACACAGCTGATTTCAATTGACAACTGATTAACAGGCTTTTGTTGAACTGGCAATCATCTGAATCAGGTGCGTTAAAGCAGGGAAACTTCTAAAACTTGCAGGGCAGTGTGCCTTGAAGACTGGGGTTGGGAAACACTGCTCTAAACCTCTTGAGGTTTTCTGTGGGATCTGGCCCCAAACCTTCAGGAGCAGACTTGCTAAGTTGTGATTTGGACCAACCTTCTTTTCTTACATTGTGGTTCAGTTCTGATGTGTTCCCTTTCTGGGTTGTGGCTCTGCTGCACTAAATACAGTAAACTGCTATGTTCATTGTTTATGTCAACTGGACTATGCCATTTATGTGAAATTAGATACTTCTTTGATACTTGTAATTTGAAAGGAGTACTTTGGTCATTTTAAGTTGATGTTCTGCGAAATGGCAATCAATAATTGGTACCTTGTCAGTCATGACATCAGTTATAGAGAAACAGGAGGAAGTCCTCCTACAGGTGTCAAACTGTTGGTGCGTCCTTTATATTTTTTCCGAGGGCCTATAAAAATCTCTTGCACAGAGATGTCGTATTGATGGAAAAGTACATTGTAACCATTTTCCAAGATGTGGCCTACCCTCCCAGTGGAACTGCCATCCCTGCCAATCGAGCCCCCCTCCCCACCGACAAAAGTTACATTACTTCTGGACAGGGAGCAAAGATAGTAGCAACAAGATAAGTGACTTTAACTAGCACTACCGATGTAGTGCACCGCTACAACTATCCCATCCTCCCTACACCATTGACAACCACTGGCATTAGTAACGTAGCGCTCTGCTTGAAACGCGCTGGAATGGTCACTGACAACWCATGGCGAGATTTACGGATGACATCTTGATGTTAAATGCCTTTTGTGCTTTACGGTGTGTCATCATCTTTCCAAAAACGCGTATAAAGAATCTGTATTTATTTAACTAAACATAAAAGATAAAGAGGATGCTGTGATGAGCCTCCCACCACACCCAGTCATGTAGTCGTGGCTACAAAACACTGACTCAGCAGGTTTCCATTAGCATAGAAAAATTACCAAGTCATGTTATCATTTCACTCAAACCAGAACATAACTGCTCTGCAAGTAATTATTTTACATGCCTACCATTTACTAATAAAATAGATAAAACATGTTTAGACTGATGGCTGTTTATAAAAAAAATGTTACTAATATATTAGTCTCATTATTGTCTAGAGAGTTTTTTGACTTCAGTGTAATGATAGAGGTTGTTTGACTTGTATTTTAATAAGAAAAAAAGATAGATGTAATATCACATTTGGTAAAGTTTAGGTTCTAATGTTTGTTACAATTAATTGAGGTCTGGTGGCCCACCAGRCTTATAATACATTGGGAAAAACCCAGGCTCCTACAGGCCATCGAGGAAAGATGGAACCTGTGTTTTTGTTTCAAGTGATTTACTTTGACTAAAACTGAGATGAAATTTTTGCAAACTTGTCCTGGTGTTATTTGTCTGCTTGTGTCCATCAGGTTGGAGGGTTTGATGGATCTGTATTCTCAGGGTTACGAAAGGTCTTACACTGTCAACAGCAGTATTTTAAATGCCATTGAGCCCCATTTAAAGGACTTCCAGCAGCTTCTTCTGGATCCCCCTAAGGTAACCGTCTCAGTGCAGTGCCAGATCATGAAGCTAAGCTGACAGATAATTTGGTGTTCACTAGTGGTGCTTTTGAAATTGATAATTAGTTTTGATACTGTATGTTTCTAAAGATTGTTTCCTACAGTTTTTATTGTATTTTGTCAGCTTAATTAAGACTTGAGTTTTTGTGCATAGGTAAGAGTTATGATCTATCATCTTCACAGAAAAGTGCAATATTGACRACCGTTGGCGTTCTAGAGCAGCCACTGGGGAACGCTCGCCTTCAYGTGGCCCGACTGGTGGCCGCCCTATTGCAAACCAGTGTACCCAATATCTGCCAGGAGCTCTGCAATCTTACCACCATGGACCTACTACTGGTAGGCTAAACACAGCACAAACCCAAACACTGTAGCTCTTTTTTATGTTGGTGTACAACAGGAGTTCAGATGTGTTTGAGTGTCATTCCTCCAAAACGCTGCATTAGATCAACACAAGTTTGGWCATGAGGCAAGGAGGAACTAATAAACATTACATCATTTGACCAAATAGGTGTGGTTTTATGAAGCAGATTATTGGGAAAATACRTTTGTTTGCATTTTAACAGGCAGGAAATTCAAAGACTTCAGTAAAGTAAAAATAACAGTCACATTGGGGATCTTGGACTTTTGATTTGGCTTCAGTATGTGATGGGGATCGTTCTCAGCTTCCACCGCACCAAATTTCAGCCCAGAATGTTTTTAAAATAGCTGAGTTATTGCAGTTTAAACTTAGCTCTGGTGGCCATCTTGAATTTTATTTAGCATTCAGAATTTGTCGAAGCTTCTTCTTGGCTGCTATGGATGTGGATGATGTGTTTCTCTTCGCGTCTTTGGACAAGACCTTCAGTGCGCACTGGGGTGGTTCACAGCAGAATGTGTTTCAATCACTGGGCATCTGCGCTAAGTTAGCAYAGCACAGAGTAACTGGTTATTGGTAGCAATGCAGTGAAGAAAGTAGAACCCTCCCCCTCCTGCCTTGTCATTCCTGGTTGGCTGAGCTGCCTGGAGCAGAGAGACCATCAGGACTTCTTGAAAACCAGAGGAGGGCCCACAGGCATGACCCTGCCTGTGTGGTGGTAAAATTGTGATTACTCCAATTCAAGATGACCGCCAACAGCTAATCAATGTTAAACATAAATTGTTTGATTCAGTTATGTGTTAYATTTTGACTTGTCTGCATATGTTATTGATTGTGGCTCCGTTGTTGTGTAGGATCTGTTCTTCAAATATTCCTGGAATAACTTTTTGCACTTCCAAGTGGAGCTGTGCGTAGCAGCTATTCTGAACCATCCTTCCTCAGAAGAGCGGCGCGGTCCAGACCTTCAGAACCACGACGGGAAGCCCGGAGCCTCCAGTTCTGAGGTTCAAGGGGAGGGAGAGGAAACGGCCACAAGCAGTGACCCACAAACATCGATTCATAATGCTCTTGTGGCACATGTAAGTAACTTGCGCAACTCGATGTCCTGAATGTGTCAAAGTACACAGAAATTGATTGCTTGCTCTGTTTTTACACAATTCTTTGTTTTTTCATCCTTAGCTTTTCCAGAAATGTCATCTAGTTCAAAGAATCCTCGATGCTTGGGAAGAGAATGATAAAATACAGTAAGTTTATTTAAAAGATTTGTGCTGACTGAAGTTAGTGCTTTTGTTCAGTTAACCCTCAGAAGATCTCGTGGAAAAGTCAACCTGCCTTACAGTTGTTTTGCATTTGACTAGGGTCAGCGTCAGTACTGTAGCATGWGGCGAAGCCTCTCATCAATCTTTAAAAAKCCTGACCTGCAGATTCAAAGATTTTTTCTTTATAGCTGACACTGTCAGGTTTAAAACCAGTACTTCTATATTTTTACTTGAGTAAAAAGCTTGAGTTGATACTTCTACAGAAGTAGTTTTAAACCCTAGTGTCTGTACTTCTACTTGAGTAATGAAYGTGAATACTTTWAACACCTCTGCTAACACATTACTCATTCTGTATCAGTTTTGGTATCCAGCATGACTTTTTCCCCCAATTGAAATGTGATGTCTTTTTAAGAATTGGTTTAACTTTAGTCAGCAGTGTATTAAAAGTATTTGTAAGCATTTATGTGAGGTGGTTGTTTTTCTCCTAAGGAATGCTTATTGTCATAAAGTTAAAGGACATTCTGTAGGTTAAAAGTATTTTAAGTGTGTACTTGTAAATATCAGGGCTGAAGGTGGCACCAGGAGAGGCAACATGGGCCATCTGACCAGAATTGCCAACATGGTGGTTCAGAATCTTGAAAAGGGACCAGTACAGGCCCAGATCACTGACCTCATCAAAGGTAGTAATGCTGTGAAGCATCTTAGACACAAGGTCATATTACAGGTAAAAAAAGAGTAAAAAGAAAAGTTTTGTCTGGTTTCGTTTTCTTGCAGAGCTGCCAGAAGACTGCAGAGGTCGCTGGGAAAGCTTTGTGGATGAGACTTTGAGAGAAACAAACAGGAGGAACACAGTAGAGCTGGTGAGACATCTTTCTGTGACACGTTTCATTTGTAGTAATCTTAGTTTGGTAATTTTACCTACCGTATTTTTCGAACTATAAGCTGCAACTGGACTAAGCCGCACCCGCCATTTAAAAAAAAAAAAAAAACAACCCGCGAATATTAGCATATAAAGCCTCACCGGACTATAAGCTGCACCCCCAACAAAAAAAAGCAAAACAAAACAGTACACCCAAAATTGTCATCAAAAAAGTGAATTGAACATCAAAACATAAAAAGCAAACATTTAGGAATTAAAGTTCGGAGGAATACGGTTCGTTTAACTGACCTAATTTTGGTAGTTTTCTTTAACAGTTTCTGGTCCAACAAAACGTCTCATTCTTCATCCTCCGGTGCACTGAAACCATCAAAGTCCTCCTCTTCAGTGTCGGAGTTAAATAAGCTGAGAAAAGCTGCGTCACACAGCTGTATCTGTTCAATGTTGCTTTCTGTGTCACTGTCCTCCCGGGGTAATGCTGGGTCTGAAGCTGTGGTGCCCTCTTCACGTAGCAGTCCAGCCTTTAGGAACCCATTGGTGATGGTGGACTCATTCACTCTGCTCCACGCTGTTAGGATCCACTGGCAGACATCAGGAAATTACGCTCTTCGCATTCGGCCAGTTTTTGTGAATGATTTATTCCCGTCAGTCATCCAAGCCTCCCATTCAGCCCTGAGTGCTGCTTTAAATACACAATTCACACTGATGTCCAGGGTTTGTACAAACTTTGTTGTACCTCCAGGAATAACAGCAGGAATTGAGTTTGTTTTCTTGATGGCTGCTTTCACCGAATCCGTGATGTGGGCCCGCATACTGTCCAATATCGTGTCTTTCGAAGATCCATCATGTCGTGTCTGCTACTAGCTAAAACAAAATGGCGCTACACCTCCGGCTAAGCTGGCAGTATCATGGTCGCTCGGCTGGTGACCGGTCGATGCGCCATCACGTGGTTGTTCGGCGATCATTTTCGCACTGACCTTTCATAGTTCCCCCGAGAAACCCTGAGCCAAGCTGCTGAGAAACCCCTCCAGCTCCAGCATATGTCACTGCATGGGATTCCTTTCCAGGGGAGTGCAGTGCGGAAAAAAAAGTCCGCGGCTCTTCACTCGACATTTTTTATCCACAAACTGGTCCCGGATTAAGCCCCAAAGTTTTTATCAGTCAGATTCCACCGTGAAAAATGTCTGTTTTATCCCCTTTTACGTGTTTTTGGCCATTGACTATCTTTAAATCGCTGCTTCCTGGTACAACAGTCGGCTCTGGAAGCGATCGCTTTTTTTCTTTTTTCTTTTTTCTCCTTTCTTTTTTTGAAGCGAGTGGTTGAAGCAAATGCAGCATAAGAGCCCCCACCTCCACTAAAGAGCCCCCTGGTGGCTGAAGAAAAAAATCCATGTATAAAGCCGCACTGGACTATAAGCCGCATGGTTTAAAGTTCAGGAAAAAAGTCGTGGCTTATAGTCCAAAAAATACGGTAATGTTTTCTCCTCTTTAAGCCTTTGTTGCTTTCATCTTAGGGATTATTAAGGACAAGACTACAAGCAAGAGTCAGAACAGCCATAAATATATTTTCAGCATATTTCTTCAATAAATATWAATAAAAAAAGCAAAATGTGCCTGTAGTTGATGGACAGTGATGGCTTTTTTGGAGATACCAGTTTGGTAGTATTTGTTCAACGGGGACAACCAGCACTTTACATCTGCTGAAATGTTTGCATGAGGTTACAGAAATTGCGTTTACAACCTGCAGACAATTGCAGTTTGTATTGCAAGGAAATTTTATGTGTTTTAAATAGAGCTGAACGATTTTGRAAAATAATMTAATTGCAATTTTTTAATCTATAAATTGCAATTTAACATGCAATTATTTTTTAATGTCTTAAGTATTTTTCAATTAACAGAAGCAATCTGTTTTATAATAAAGTAAGATTCATTTAAAGCACATATTACAATAAAGCAAACAAATCTGTGGCTTTACCTTTTCACCATTTCTAATTTTTCTTGTTTCATGAAACATATTAAACATGTTAAGTTAACTTCCTAAACACTGTCTGAAATTCACAGTGCAGTCTATAAATAAATAGAAAAAAAAATATATATATATATATAAAGCTTATTGCTTTCCATCTGCTTTAAGCAGCTCGTTATTTTCTAGGTAAATCAAACTCAAATCACTAGATTACATCACCACCTAATACTGTATGTTTGCCTAAAATTGTGATCTGAGCTATAGGAGAGATGTTAAAGAGAAAAAAGGTGAAGAAAAACACTAAATATGTTTAAAACTGCAATTAAACTTAATTGAGATAAAAATAGGGCGGCACGGTGGCTCATTTGGGAAAGCTGATGCCTCTCAGTAAGAAGGTCACCGGTTCAAATCCTGGCCCAGGGACCTTTCTGGGTAGAGTTTGCATGTTCTCTCCGTGCCTGCGTAGGGTCTCTCCGGGCACTCCAGCTTCTTCCCACAGACCAAAAACATGACTGTTAGGTTAATTGATAACTCTRAATTGTCCCTAGGTGTGAGTGAGAGAGTGAATGGTTGTTTGTCTCGTTTGTCTCTATATGTGTGGCCCTGTGATGGACTTGCGACCTGTCCAGGGTGTACCCCGCCCCTCGCACTGTGACTGCTGGATRTGGGCACCAGTGACCCACACGACCCTGAAAGGAATAAGCGTGTACAGAAAATGGATGGATGGATGGAGATAAGAATAATTTTATGACTTCAAGGCTTAGATCCACATTACATAAATTAAATTAGTGATAATCTTAAATTTAACCTGCAGACTGTTAGATATCACCAGACAGGGAGGACAAGGTGAAGCAGTGACTGATCTGTGAGTCAAACACAGCTGGTTCCAGAGATTTATTTTACAGAGACAGTACCAGAGAAAAACATTACATTAAATATTACATCCCACTTTGTAAACAAGGCAGAAGCAGTTGCAGCTTTGCGGATACAAGATTCATTTTCAGCGGCCTCCTCAGCTGAACAGTGCTGTCGTCAAAGATTCTAAAAGTCTCCAAAAACACTGGGAAAAGTCGACAGATTTGTCGCTAGTTGCTTTTTGGGGGGGGGAAAGAGGCGCTAGAGGGGTCTGAAAAGTCGCTAAGTTAGCAACACTGCTTTGCTCGGCTCACTCCCAAATCATGTGACCAGTCAAATCGCAGCCTGTGCGGTTAGAAAATCTTGCTTTAACATATCGCAAGATTGTCACAAATGCGATTAATCGTTTCGCGCTAGTTTTAAATAATAATAATAGTAATTAATTAGATCCCCTTGGTAGTTGGAACACACCTAAAATAAATGGAGACCACCATATCAGTCATTCCACAAGGGATCCAGTTCGTGCCACCGAAGAGGCGTGCCAACCACGATAATCCCACAAAGTTCAGAGCCTTCAGCATCTCAGGGCAAAATTTCTTCACCCCTGGCACCCTGCCACTGAGAAACCTTTTTAAACYATCACTCCCTTGGTTGTTAGGAGGAGGTTCTTCAGTGTGGTCAGACAGTCCTCACACAGTTTGAGAGGACCTGCCTTATTTTTAAATTTATACATATCCCTTATTCATGTATAATATATGTTTTAAGTCAAAGAAAAGAGACAGTCGGACATCAATTATGTGATCATCCTTTCTGTAATAGCTTGGCAAGCTCACTTGGCAGGTAATCAATCAGAGGCTACCRTATTAAAATTACAGTACATACAATTACCCTTTATACTGGCATTTAGTTGTTCCAATGGAAACACCTCGAGTGTTTTTGTACCATTGTGCAACAGAACGAGGTTGTCCCTGAATTCACTAGAAAAGTATACATTAATTTGCCAGTTGTAAAGTCAGTTCATCAGGAAAAAATCCACAGACAGACCAAGAACAAACAATGCAAGGCAAAGTTCTATAGTAATGTTTTCTAACCAATGGACCTTGCAGTATGCAATGGTTTTACACATAGAARAAATCTGAGGTTGATTTTTAGTTAGAAACTCTGAGTGTGCGGCAGTCTTTGTAAACTTTTTTGTTGGCTTCCCTGGAATTTGTTACAGTTGAACATTAACTGTTCCACTTTTGAACCGGTTTCCATAATCAYTCTTATGATCTGGCTGAGGGGGTTTAGGTCTATCCAGTTCAGAAGTGGGCAGTCAGAGCATTATTTCGGTACACACCATGTTTGGTACTGATTCATGCAGTTGGCTTTAAATTAGCCACTAGAGTTGTCTTCCATATTCCGTCCGAGTTCTCARTAAAGGCTCTAAAGGCTTCAGTATGGTATCCTTTTTTTAAGCGAGTGGTTGAAGCAAAATGCAGCATCTGAGCRCTTTCAGCATAAACAAACACTCCCACAAACTTCTGACCAATCAAACAATAAGTTATTATGTGGAGGGGGGTAAAATGTTCAGCCCATGGGTTGTGACAATAATATGTTGAAATGTTGACAATGCAAACAGAATAACGCAATKTTCGTCATTTAACTGCGACGATTCAATCAGATTTCGACAGTTCGTATGCTGCGCTCTTAAGTGTTCTGTTGATGTACAGTTTCAAGCACTCCTGTATCCATGTGTGTGGCATCAAATCATAGACKTTCCTGTAGTTCATCCAGGCAGTGAACAGGTTTGTGTGTCTGGTCTTACAGTCACAGTTCTGYCGATCAGTAGCTTTGCTCAGGTATTGATAGAAACCTCGATGTTTTACAAAGGCAAGTGATTGGCTGGTAGTTCCTTCTACTGAGGTTCCCTCTATTAGTAGCTGGTAATCTGTGCTGCCAGGAATTCAAATTGGTTATCTTAGACAGCTAGAAACTGCTTATGTTGATCCCTGAATATATACTTCTTTTTTTGTTCAAAAATGCCTATTTATATTGATGATGATTGATTTATGGCAGCTATATCAGCGTAAAAAAAATCTGGGGGGGGGGTCGTGTTTTGTAGGTACTGTATACAGTGGTTTGCAAAAGTATTCATACCCCTTGAACTTTTCCATATTTTGTCACATTACAACCACAAACATAAATATATTTCACTGGA
>NW_013952643.1:552266-558461 GCF_001266775.1 Austrofundulus limnaeus | reverse complement strand
TCCAGTGAAATATATTTATGTTTGTGGTTGTAATGTGACAAAATATGGAAAAGTTCAAGGGGTATGAATACTTTTGCAAACCACTGTATGCCTTGTCTGAGTTCCCCATATTGTAACCAATGTTCTGATAGTCAACAGAAAACGGTTGATTATTGGGATTTTTTATAGACAGGAATACATTAAAATTTTATTGATAAAGTGCAGCAATTGCCTTTGTTCCTGGGTTTTTTAGTTCTTTTTTCAAAGCATTAAAACTTTTCTCCTTACTCTCTCTCATTTTGTAAGTTCAAAGTCATATAGGACTTGTAAAACCACCAAGCATCTAATATTTGTCTGATTTATTTCTTTGTTTCTTGCAGGTAAGCACCCACCACATGCACTCATCTAGTGAGGACGATGAGATGGAGAGCCCCTTCCCCAATGACTTGTCTCTTCAACAGGTAAATTAACCTCAGCTGGTTGGAAAAACAAAATATTACAATAACAACTATTGATAAAATAACGCACCCTCTCACTTATTCAGGCATTCTCAGATTATCAGATTCAACAGATGACTGCCAACTTTGTGGAACAGTTTGGGTTCCATGACGAGGAGTTCAGCGAGCACGATGAAAATATCAAGTATGTCTTAGTTGAAGTTTCTCACAGCTGAACACACTTAAGTAAAAACTACTGCTATGCATTTGGTGGTTTGACCAGATTTCTTTGATCACTAGCTTCATGAGTTTTGCTGCAGCATTGTTTGTTTCCATTTAATGTTGGCTGACATTTAAACATGTTGTTTTCTTTCCACAGTGCCACATTTGACAGAATTGCAGACATAGAATTCATTCTAGATGCTGATGATAATAGTGTAAGTTTTCATTATGCCTCCGCCCACTGGAGCTTGAGGCATATACTGTTCTCTGGCTGTCTCTGTGTTAGTGCGGTGTCCGTCTGTCACGGGTGGTCTTGTTTGCATGATATCACCTGAATGAAATTATATATTTACTTATAAATACGCATAGTAACTCCATTAGGGTAGTACTCAGTCTGATTAGATTTGGTCATCAAAGGTCAAGGGCATTTATGATGATTGGTAATATAAAACTGGCAATTTTTTCTAATTCCTCAACGGTACAAATAAAATTCCTGGTTAAAAAAGGAAACAAATTATTATTTTGTATGATACAACCCAAGACTGAATTTCATTAACCTGCTAAATTATATTAATTTTCTACTCTTGATACATGTTACAAATTTGTATTTACTATAGAACCATAGGTTTGTGGTACAGTAAATATGATAACATTGATTTGTGTTATTCTAATATTATGTACTGTAACAGCAGCCTTAGATTGTTCAAAGATAAGCAAATGAAGCTGRTAAACCTAGTAATTTTTCCCATTCAGTATGACACATTCTTCATGTGTAAATTGATAAATCAACTACTAGAAAATTATCTTTTGATTTATAGAGTATTGAGTATTTTGTTCTAGTGTCCTTCTTGATGTCCAAAATTCAGAACATTGTAAGTGATATTAAGAAAATATKTTTCTTATGTGCCTTTCAATCTTTCTTATATTAAAGTGTATCTAACTAATCAAAACAGACCGTGAACAGTTTCAGTAGCTACAATCTGATTCCATTGCCCCGATTTCTCAGAGAACAAATTCCTAGGTCACAAACTTCATCCACTGTGTTCCCATTGACATAATCTCCAGTACAATGGTTTGTTCATTCACCTTGTTACAGCACAATATTTATTTTTGTGACACCTTTTAATGTTCGACGTACAGTTAATAAAATACCACTACATCTAAGTAGTGTTCAAAATGCACTAACACCAAACTGTCTCATTGTTTAGTTGACCATATAGTGAGTCACATGTAGTAAATATGAGTTAATGAATATTTCAAATAAGTTTTCTTTTATTCAGGTACCTGACAAAGATGGCTATGCATTCTCATTCTATTCTTTTTCCCTACATACGTATTTTCTGTAAGAAGCAAAACACAGTTGTCAAACAATGAAGATCACTTTCCTGTCCCACAGGTTATCCTACATTATCCCACAGCATCACAACATTAAAACAGAAAAGAGAAGAGAACAATTATTTCTGGCTTCCTRGTAGAATAAAACCTTTTTCAGCTTTGACTCATCTTTTATTTTGCACTCAGTAGCTTTACAAACCAGTGTCAAGTTTATCTGCAGTGAAATGCTGACAAGCATTTTGAGGCTATTCACATTTGTGGCTAACTTCTGAGATTCCAATTTAAAAACACTAAATACAGGTCTGAACTTTCTAAATGCTCATTGAAATTGATGTTAAACCACCTTCAGAGGTGGTCTGGTTCCCAAACTTTTCAGCTTTTGACCCACAAATAACAGTAACAAAGAGCTGTGCCCCCAACGATTTTTGGGTGATAAACATCGGTATCGATAAACAATAAACAAGGGCATGAAAACAACATTTCATCTATGTTTAAGGACACTAACCTCACTCTATTGTAACAACTAAGGCAAAAAAAGTTGTTTGCAGTTATTTTTTAAATTTAATTCATTTTGGAAATCCTTTCTAGACCCCATCCAATGTTTCAAGACCCACAGTGGATTCCCAACCCCAACTTTGGGACTCACTGCCTTGTATAACGTTACTGCAAAACATTTATACATGTCCATAGACACGCACTAAGACAGAAAAAGCGTCTGAGACTATAGTAGCTCAAATAGACCTTATATTTACTCCTCATTATTCCACAACTCTGCGGTACACAAGGTTGACAGGGTGCCATGGAATACATGAACCAAGATCAACGTGCGTCAAGGGGCTTAGACCCCACTGAAAACTGCTTGCAGTTATGGTTTTGTATCATAACATAATGGTGTGTAAATTTTCATCATCAACAAAATCAGTCAGTTCTAAAACATGAAGTAGTTGTTTTAGATTAAAAGACTAAAAATCATTTATCATTTGAAGTTGTGCTTTTCTTTGTATCCTGTGATTTAAAAAGACCAGTGGATTGGATTAAACATGCTGCAGATTGTTTGTTGATATAAATTGTTTTTGTCCACAGGCCAACGCGGCTGCTTTCGAAGCCTGCTGTAAAGAGAGGATACACCAGTTTGATGATAATGAAGAGGAAGAAGACATTTGGGAGGAGAAGGAGATCAACTATGCAACACAAGCTAAATCCAGAACAAGGTAAATTTGATTTTGTGCTCACTGCGGGTCTCCATATGCCAAACACCATAACTATTAACCCTGTCTTCTTTTTGACGTCCTCTCCTTTAGGTTTGGAGTCTCTCAAACCTCAGAGGGAAGCTCCAGGAGCAGTATGGAAAATGGACACCGGGAACGGGATCGAGGTTCTGAATCTGATGAGGATGAAGATTCTGAACAGAACACATCAGATGCAGGTTGGTTTAATGATTGAAGACTGATCCCAGAACACAATGAAACCAGCACATTTTGTCTCAGTAAAGTCTTTTGTCTTCTTGTTTTGTTATCAGGTCCTGACTGGACGGCAAATTTCAGGGATTCTGAAGGGACTGTTGCGTCCCAGACACCAACAGGGTGGGAGAACCAGGATGGGAGTGGAGCAGAGAAACAAGACACAGGCTGGGCCAACTTCTCTGAGTTTCAACCTTTTACTGGGTAAGCCTGTTGACCTAATCTTAGAAGATACTATTTATTTGATTTTAAAATGCTGTACTTTAAATCAACTTGATATTTCCAAGGAATATTATTTTGTTTAATTTATTGTTCATTTGTGACCCATCACATCGAACTGAGGATTTAGTCCTAAAGTGGTATGTGGAGAAATACGCAACTATAGTGTTTTGGTTAAACAACAATTGCATTTTCTCAAATTATAATTAATAAATATATTATCTTTGGGTCGTTTTCAAGGGTTCTTAAACTTCTCAACCTTTGCACCCAAATTGTTGAATCCCATTCAGACATTAACAATGTACTGATCAAAGTAAAAACTGATCCAAATCTTGGTTTAATTTATAACGGATCTGCATTATAACTAAATGAAATGCACTTAGTTTAACAAGCAAGACCTTGTCAAATAAATTATAAGACATGATTATGCAAACATTATRCCTGTMAACATTTGCTGGTGGCAATGAGAAACCTAAACATGTTAGCACAAGCCAGCAGCACGAAGTGATCCTAGGARGGTCCAGAAAATTTAGAAATAAATCTACTCAAAACTATTTATTTTCCAGCCATTTAAATAGCATTTTTCTAAATACTTAGGATTAATAAAAATATAAAATTCTTTCTACTATTAAAGGGAACCAGTCACAGTTTTACCCAGTTAGAGYAGATCAGGGCGGGTCATGCTGATTGACAGCGGGTGTGTGCAGCCTAGAGTCAGATGATAGTGAAAACTCTTGGCGTTTCCCGGACTATTTTCCAATGAGGATTACCTACATATTTTATATATATTGTATTTTTCAATTCACCTGGCAGCATTTCCACTTTAACACAGTGTGTTCACGTGCACATCCAACTGTGAGAGATCACTTGACTGTTGTTTTCGAAGCAGAGGCTGCTTGACTGCATCTCCTCCTGCGACGTGCCTCTAACCTTCAGAGTCTAAACTCTTACTTTGTATTATTTAAACTTTAATGTGTTTGGAGCGTTGTGGTTGTCTTACAGACACGTTTGATTGCCAACTCAGACAAGTACCGACAAGACAGTACCACAAAAAGCAATCATCCCCATGGATTTTTTTATTCTTATACTGCTGCCATAAATCAGTCATGATCAATATTAATAGACATTTTTAAATAAAAAAAACATATTCAGGGATCGACATAAGCAGCTTCTAGTTGTCTGATATAACCAATTTGAATGCCTGGAAGTACAGATGAACCAGCCAATAGAAGGGACCCCAGTAGAAGAAACTACCAGCCAGTCACTGTGGCTGTTTTGTGCTAAACTCGTTTAGAACCATAATGAGAGCTACTGTGATAAATGTAATTCAGTAAATATAAAACAATAGAGTATTAACGCCGAAAACCTGTAAATATAATCCCTTTAATTTAAACAATCATTTTACTGGAGAAATCTGTCAGTTTGATAAAAGAAGAAAAAAACAATAAAAATAAATACATTTGTTCTGTGCAAATAACTTCCTATGCTGTATTTTTTAAAAATGAGTAAATCAGACAGCTCCTATGTCTACCCCTGGGTGTGAGACTGTAAGCTCTTATCCACTCTGAAGGTTAATCTTGGACAGTGTCTGATGATCAGCCCTTTTAAATGAAACCAGAGCGCCTTTGACAGAGGAGAATGTACAAATCACTCAGCCTACAATAAGCATGCTCAGTAAGCATCCATGCTTGTGTTTACACAGTCACCTACTCTGTTTATTAGTTATTACTTAAATAGCATTTCTGTGGTTATTGCACATTTATCYGCACTGAAACACTGTAGTGTAAATATTCTGCCTTTTTCAATATTTTTTACACATGCACATTTAGGGTTGGTACTGAAACTCGGTTCCAGTATGGTACCGGGGTGAACATAAACGGTAGTACTCAGACTGAAACACAACTCTAATTTTGGTGCTTTATTTCGGTGCCTCAAAGAAAGCTGTTAATTGCGCCCTCTGGTGTTCACTGTTAACAGTGACAGCCTCGGCACAATCTCCACAGAGTGCCAACAACAATAAGGGTGAGTTATGAACTTTTAATGTTTTAACTGTCTGATTTAGCTGTTTCTGCCCTCTGTGTCGGACTATGTGTGGTAGAGAGAACAGCTGTGTGTTAAGTTTCACTTTGAACGGGAGCGCCGCCATGTTTTTACTTTCAGTTTGAAACCGCGCTGTAATTAGCGTGTCCGAGTTGTTTTTCTTTTAAAAAATGCTGGAACTGCTCACAGGAGACATAGAAGAACACCTCTGTTGTTCTCCCTGCTGGATTAAAATAAAAAGCTCTCGGTCCTTTCTCGCTGTTACGTTAGAGCTGCCGCCGTGCAGCAGACAGACGCTGCAGATCACGTTTGCTCTGACCGCAGTATAAAGTGATGCATGCAGTTTTCCTTCGATGTACATTTCAAACTGTGCTCTAAACTTAACTTCAGCTGGTTTAAATGCATTTTTTGCCCAGTGTGAAACAACGGGTGCAGACTGAGGCAGACTATGAGAGCTCTCTGTGTGTGTGTGTGTGTGTGTGTGTGTGTGTGTGTGTGTGTGT
>NW_013952643.1:549925-551379 GCF_001266775.1 Austrofundulus limnaeus | reverse complement strand
TGTTCTGTTCTGTTCTGTTCTGTTCTGTTCTGTTCTGTTCTGTTCTGTTCTGTTCTATTCTATTCTACCACTGAAAAAGGTGCTAACTTGAAAGCTAACTGGCCAAACTGAGGTTCTCCTTCTCTGAAGCAGCTCTGGTGGTCCTCCTTTGTTTTTAGTTACTTGCTAAATCATTTCTAGTCTTCTCTGTGCAGCGCCCTCACAGGAGGCTGCTGACGTAAACACCCATTCACCTTCAAAATAAAAGAAAAATTTTACATTTGCATTCAGAATGGTTTATATTTGATTTCAGATTTTTCTTTGATCATGTGCTACAAGAYGAGCACGTGTTTTAGAGGTATTATTTCAAACAGCATTTAAGTTTTGAAGAGTTTTTTTTTTAAACATGTTTGTTTTGAGTGGAAAGTTTCAGTTTTCAGTTAGCTTAGCACTGACTAAATATGGTGGAAATGAAATGACAGTTAGACCTCATTGTTCTGAAATGGACAAGAACAGTAGTTGTTCATAAAAAGAAATGTGAAACTGTTTTCTTCTTTGTCAGTACTGAGGCTGAACCCCGCTGCAGCTCTCCAGAGGACAGCACTGATGCAGAAAAACAAGCCAAACAAAACCCTGAGAAGAGTGGTGAGCAATTTCCAAAATCACTTAACACACATTTCTGATTTGAGTTATTAGAATAAAAAATTGTTAATTTACCATGATTAAGTCAATCTGTGTTTTTATATTTGTTGTTTGTTTCTGTTAYCAGATGCTAGTGCCTCTTCTGATCCTTCTCCAGTGGAAGAAGGGAAGAAGGCTCCACTTATGGCCTCAGACAGCAGCTCCTCTGGAGGATCCGACAGCGAGGAGGATGACAAGAAAGCTGGTGCTCTTCCAGCTGCTGTGATTACCACAGAAACAGCCCCCAGTAACAAGACAGCTGACCTCAAAAGGTCTGTATATATATGTACCTGAAACGTAGCCTAAGCTGTGTGTTGTCACAGGCTGTAGAACAGGTGTTCTGTGTGTCTCTGAAGAAAATCAGCTGTTTTCTGTCTGGAAGCACTGAGAGTTTAATAAAAAGTGCAGCTAGGGGATGGACTTATCAGTTTATCACAAGAGTTTCTGCTATTTATTACAAAAACAGTAAATGAAAGTACCAAAAATTCAACATGAAACATTCAGCTTTACTGCACCAGTTACATTTAAATAMACATTTAAAAAACAGAAACGCAAACTCAGTATTTATTCATTCACTTGTGGCCCAGACAATGAAGCCAAGCTTAGCTGTTTTTAAATTGATGAAATTAGAAACAAAATGCAAAAATGCATAAAAATACTTTTATTAGTTATATAAATGAAATAAAAAGCCACATTTTCACATTATTAAAACATTTAAAATGTGTCACATTATCTTATTATTTTTATTAAAGGCACAGTGTGTAGGATTTTGTCAATTCTTTTAGCCGAAATTG
>NW_013952643.1:547404-549505 GCF_001266775.1 Austrofundulus limnaeus | reverse complement strand
AGGACCAGGGAGGATGATTCAACCACTAGGTGTCGCTGAAAACAGCAAATCATACACACTGTGCCTTTAAAAAAACAGAATAGCGTTTACTATWACTACTGTTACTACATTTAAATTGTAGTCATTTTAATTGATGCATGGGTAAAATAAGTGAATTGCGTGAATGGTTCAAGTAAGTGTCAAATACTTTGATTTAGATTTAGGTTCATATTAATCATATCATATTCATGTTAATATTTTGTCGACAATTACGATTAAAGTTGGAATTTTTATTTATTCGTATACTGAGTTGAATTATAAATCAGTGTCAGCTAACACTGAATATACAAAGAAAGCATAGAGAGAACACAAGTCTTCGTTACACCACTCCTGTCTCAGTGTGGAGATTTCCAGCCATAGGAAGGAGTTTCYCACTATAATAAACACAAAATGATAAAGAAACATTTCTAATAAAATACCATGAAGTGGAAAGCACTAGGTCTATATCAGGCTGTTCATGTCACTGTTCTACAGCTTGTTTCGAATGTTTGTTTCCAAACAGAGTTACCCTAAAACCAGGCTGCATTTCCTCTAATAGATGAGCTTTGACTGCATTTCTTCCTGTAGCAAAAGAACCCCAAAAACAGTCAAACTGCCAGTATTTTTAATAAGAAAAGTTGAAGGTAATTCCCCTCCCTGTGAAGAGAGACGAGCTGCAATCAGGAACAGAAAAACCTTATTTATTAGGTGTTTTTATCGTTGCAGTAATTTTCTCACAACATACTTAATATTAAAGAGGAGCATTTTCTCAGTCATCTTCAGTTCTGCCTGTTGGAACAGGGTTTTAGTGTCAAATACTGATCTATATTACTCTTGGTGGACCAGTCCACTCTGCAGCTGTACACAGAACACTGCTGTGTACCTCTATGTTTAAAACATAATTATGACCTTCACGTAATTATAGTCTGCAGCRGGATTTCAAATTACTAGATGCGTTCAGTTTAGCCTTTTTTGTTAGTTTTTCTCTGAATAAACTTTTGTTTCAGCTGAGATTGAGATTTATTTAAATCTGGTAACAGTGATGTCATCACAGAAAGACTTCGGCGACTGTCTAAATACAGTTAGGTTCATATCTGTTTGGACAGAAAGTTTCTCTCTTTACCTGTTTACTGAAATATATTCAAGTTATAGTTATATAACTGACATAAAGTTCAGACTTTTAGCTTTCATTCGAGGGTATCCACATTAAAAATGGATAAGGGTTTAGGACTTCAGCTCCTTAACATGTGTCCACCAAAAGTAATCGGACAATTGACAATAGAGGTCGACATCTGCCGGCCGATATTTGCGTTTTTCACAAGTATCGGTTGATTCGTTCATGCATTTGGCCGATCCATGCCTAGAGCTCATGCGAGCRCATGTATTGCCCCTCCCTCTCTGGGAGAGAGTGGCTGCCACTGAAATTAGCAGTGGTGGGCAGCACTAATTCAAAAGTTAGTTCCGCAAATTCTAAACCGCTAATTATTTTCTTTAGGTCTGCATGTTATAAAGCACACATGTCATAAATATTTTAGCGGAAGCTAAATAGATCCGCAAAATTGTCTCAGTTCCCCAGAATATATATTTCCAGTAAAAACAGGAGCCATTCTTGAACAACGCTACCATCTAATGGCAGAACGGGCTGCTTTCAACTAGGGGTGTCCCGATCCGATATTGATATTGGATATCGGTCCGATATCAGCCAAAAAACGAGTATCGGATTTTATCGGCCTGCAGAAAAAAATGTCCGAAATAAGCGCTCCGATATTAGCAGTTCAATCCAGCAGTCCACTGACTCCGCTCCAGCTTCTCTATCCAGCATGCAGACCCCACGTGATCACAACAGCAGAGCAGCCAGCGGGCTAAGATTGAAATCAGACACCACTGTCAGCAGCAGAACTACACTTTCCACAGAACAAGTGCGCCAACTCCTCAAACTGTGCCTGGAGTCAACCTACTTCACGTACGGGGGGCAATAYTAYAGGCAGAAACATGGGTGTGCCATGGGATCCCCAGTTTCTCCTATTGTTGCAAACCTGTACATGGAGGAAGTGGAAAAGAGAGCCTTGATGTCCTTTTCAGG
>NW_013952643.1:543370-545955 GCF_001266775.1 Austrofundulus limnaeus | reverse complement strand
TGTAAACGTCTGAAGGGGTTGACATGTATGAACTGGCTGGTTGGAGCTGCGCTGCAGACGGACAGGTTCAGCTGCCGTAAAGTCACGGCCCAAAGAGTGCCAAGAAAAGATTCCCCACACCATGACACCACCACCACCAGCCTGAACCGTTGATACAAGGCAGGATGGATCCATGCATAATGTGTTACACATGGAATTTTTTTATATTATTTATTTAATCTTTATTTATCGAGAACCACTTCTCATTTACAAACATGACCTGGCATGCACTGAGTTAATTGCAATTTACAAACCTACATATTCAGYCATAGTAAAGTGATTGTAAATTTTAATCGCGAATAAAAATGTTAAATCTATGCCCATGCAGCCCTAAAATTAATCAGAGTTAACTCRATTAATTTCACAGCCCTAATTAATATACAAATCAAAGCAAAAAGAGCTGGATGCCCATGAAGACAACAGTGGTGAATGATYGYAGAATAATCTMCATGATGARGAGAAACTCCTTCACAGCCAACCAAGTGAACAACAYTCTCCAGGAGGCAGGAGTATCAATATCCAMATCTACCATAAAGAGAAGACTGCCTGAGAGTAAATACTGAGAGTTCACTGCAAGACACTCAAAAGCCTCAAGAATAAAAAGGCTAGACTGGACTTTCCTAAAATAACATCTAAAAAAAACCAGCACAGTTCTAGAAGAGCATTCTTTGGACAGATGAAACCAAGATCAACCTCTWCCAGAATCAWACTACAGATGGACAATGAACCAMAACATAAAGCCGAAGCAACCCAGGAGTTTAATAAAGCAAAGTGGAATATTTATGAATGGCCAAGTCAGTCACCTGATCCCAACCCAACTGAGCATTTCACTTGTTAAAGACTAAACTTCAGACAGAAAGGCCCACAAACAAACAAACAGCAACTGAAAACCACCACAGTGAAGGCCTGGCAGAGCATTAAAAAGGAGGAAAAGGAGCGTCTGATGATGTCATGAGTTCAAGACTTCAGGCAGTCATTGCCAACAAAARCTTTTCAACCAAGTACTAGAAATGAACATTTAATTTAATTTGTTCAGTTACTTTTGAGCCCTTGAAATTAGTTTCTCACATTCTTATAATGCGATCATTTTGTTCAACCSAATGAATTAAAGCTGAGAGTCTGAACTTCAACTGCATCTGAAAGGTTTTGTTCTGATAATTGTGTGTCTATCCTAATACACGTGTGTCTACCTGTGTCCCTGCCCTCAGTGTAATAAAGCCTAACGGTCAGCTGCTTGTTTCCCGCAGTGAGGAGAGTCCGGTTCCTCTGGAGAAACTGTCTCTGTCAGATCCTCCTGCAGCTGAGGACTCACCCGTGAACACACAGACTGAGAAGAAGTAAGTGTCCACGGCTCCCAACTCATCTACYTAACCAAGGAGCAAATMTTTTTGTTTTCAAAGTGAAACAGTGGTTTTAATGTGTGAAAGGTGCTTTTAACTATTTACTATATTAAATCCAGAACGTTAGTGATGGGAGYGCATCATGAAGACCAAGGAACACAGCAGATGACTTGATTTGAGGAACAGTAGGCCTGAAACGAGTCTTGTTTTGTTCTGTTGTCCCATCAGAGAGGAAGCCCCCCTGACCCCGGAGGTGTCCGTCAACGGGCCGGTGTGAGCCGAGCGGACACACAAACCCCGACGTGACGGCGCCACAGGCTCCCAGAGTGACTCCTGCTACCACCCTYACTGGACCCCCAGTGTTTTAACTGAAACTTGCCGTGTTATTGGACCCGGACACTGCCAGTCAACACCAATAACGACGTCAACAAACAAACAAAACCGTTCAGAGAAATCRTCTTTAAAGCCCCTCCCCCCCCCAGATGTTGCACAGAAACGTGTGCAGTTTTAATGTAGCAGCGATGTTTGACATGACAGAACCTGAGGGTAACACCATCTATGTTCTCTATTTTTTAATCTTGTCCTACGCTGTTAGGATTTCACATTAGGACTCCTGGATGGAGAGCACAGGCTTAACGTTTAACAATGCCTCAACAATAAATACTTGGTCTCTGAAACCCCCCCTTTTTTCCTCCTTCAAGCTTACAGAAGAAGCACTTAGACAGCCTTTTACTGGACGTTTACAGCACAATGTTCACCCCTGCCAGCTGTCTATCATCCAAATCAAGGTTTTTACCCACTGGTTTTAGTTTTTAAAACTCATCATCCTGCATCTAGTTTGAACGTTTCAGCGCGTTTCAGGAGGTTTTTCTGTGAGGAGCTCCAATAGTATTACTGTCTTTTTTTTTCTTTTGCTCATGTGCAATAATTTCAATTAGCCGTTTTATTTAATTATTTTTCTCTTTAAAACAAAACAAAACAAAGAATCAGTCCAGGTGTACTTTGGGGCAAACAAATTTGGGTCTAATCTTAAGCTGAAGTTTCTGATTTTGATTCCGTTTCCTTGCATGTGTATCAGGTTCTGTTGACCTAGCTCGTGAGCTAAGACCTTCTGATTGTAAAGTTCTCATTGCTATTCCCCTTAAATCAACCAAACATTATCTACCTATATACAAATATTATCTACATTTAAAATTAATTTTACAA
>NW_013952643.1:533779-537004 GCF_001266775.1 Austrofundulus limnaeus | reverse complement strand
GCCCAGGACCGCACCCGGCGGTCCGCCCTTCTTCAGGACCCCCTCCCCAAATGGCCGTCAGGGAACGGGATGGGATGACGTGTTCAATACTTATTTTACCGCTGTATTGTCATTGATACAACAAATCTAGCAAACACAAATTTCCTTACATTTTGTGCCAAGTGTAGATATTTAAAGAGAAATGTCAACGTGCTGAATGAGACACGACACAAATTAAGATTTCAACCCATAGTATTTATTTAGATTCTAAAAAACTATACTGACATGGTCGATAACAAAACCTGGCTCAAAAGGTCATTAAAAAAAGATGTTAATTTGGGAATAATTTAGTTTATGCTGAGTTAACACAGGTGAGTAAACTGAAGTGAAAATGTCTCCTGGTTCCGACTGAATCTGACTGCAGTGTTTGGGTTCTGCTACGGTCACCTGAAGCCGGTTTGGACCAGATTAGAACTTCTAAGTGTTCAAGGTAAGAAAGCACAACGCTAACAGGAATGTAGGCCTCAGGTTCAATATTGAACACTGCTGACAACATTTATGAGCTGAAATCTGCCAAAGACATCACTTCAATTGTTTGGCTGCTTTACTTTTGGCCAAAAATCTGTTTTAATGTTTTAATGAGATACAAACTCTTTATTTTCCCCCATTGAATAGTTTAGTGGATGAACTCGTCAGCAGAACCTTTCCTCAGGAAGTCTTCATGAAGCTGAACAAATGTTAAAAGAATTGTGTACAAAAAACATTCTGTTTTCCTAATAAAGAAAAAAAGAATTAGTCACATTAATACAGAAATAAATGGCACATTGAATTCCTAATTTAAACAAAGTGACGCTTGAGGTTCTTTTTTTTTTTTTTTTTACTGAGGAGACAAGTTAAATAAATTACTACCATAAATGTTACAAATCTGTAGTAGTATATACAAAAGAGTTATTAGACACAACAAAATCTACAGTTTCCACTTTTCGGTTCTGAGTGTATTTTACATTGGGTTTGTTTTAAAACTGGGCCGAGTGGTTCTGGAACAAACCCTTCAGTTTATGGTTCTACCTTTATGTCCCTGGACCAGTGGTCTGCAACCTGTGGCTCTGGGGCCATGTGGGGCTCTTTGGTTCCTCTGCAGAGGCCAAGAATAACATAAAAATGAGTCGATGTGGTCATTTTCTAGTTTTTTAGCCACTTATTTTAATTTTCAGTCATGAAGAGAAAATTAAACTTTTAACAAAAATTAAAGTAAGAAAGGAGGAAAAAAAATACGAAAAAAGTAAAATTTTAGGGAAATGAATCAGTCATTGTAAAATAAAACCTGTCTAAATATCCAAATTGTCTCAACTTGTATGTTTAGTCAAAGAATGTACGATGACACTAATTTGTTGGTAAAAATTAGTGTTAATTTTCCATTAATACTTAAAATTTATTGTTTTTTTTTGCTTATTTTTAAATTTGAAAACATCTGATAAATGTTCAGCTCCATCAATAAAAACAATTCTGAAATATTTTGTTTTCTCAGTTTTGACCATAAAGTCCRAAATTTTGGTAAGAGTTGATGTTATCGCCTGATAAAAGTAGAACGCTGAGTCAACAGAAAAACTTTAACTTATAAAAACTCGAATTTCACTGACAGTAAAACATCAGAAAGTTGTTTTTTTAGGACTAAATGAGAGAAAAAAACAAACAAAAAAAACTTGCTCAGTTTTTGGTTCTGAACAGCCTGTTGATTTCAGAAGCAGATTTTAAATATTTGATGGGACGAGGTGCAGAGGTGGTTCTGGGGATCGTAAAGGTTGCAGACCTTGGGTCCAGCTCCTGTTATGAGTCCGTCCGGTTCCACAGGTGAGGCTAAAACCTACAGAGAGACTTGATTGTTCAGTTCTGTGAAGTAGAAACACTWAAAATGATTTGTGACGCTACAGAAGTCCAGATCAGCTCCTGACCCGACTCTAAATACTACTCAGGTAAAAGAGGAGGGGGAAAAAAAAACAAACAAAAGCTGTTTTTCCTTTTCCAGCTCATTTCCAATGCACTGCAACAACAAATACTGTCAGACATCCCATAATATCACTGTTCATTAGTATCTCCATCGCCTTCCTCACCTCCATATGATGCTTTTCAAACATTTCACAATCCCCGGCTTTTCCCTTCAGCCTCCCTGAACTCCCAGCTGATGAAGACTAGTGGTTGTGGGGGGGGGAGCAGAGCAGAACTGACCTCGGCGAGGCGGCTCTGGTTTTTGTAAACACTTTTGAGTACAGAGCGGAAACCTCTCACCGTTTGATTCATGGCTTTCACAGTATGTCGCCGTCCTCGGAGGACAGCTGAATGAGACGCTGTTTCCTGTCGGGCGCACATTTTCGACTGGAAAAGATGAAAAAAAAGAAAAAAACAAAAGAGGAGATCCTTCATGAACCGTTGGAGACCGGAGCTGCGTCAGGCAGTGAGAGCAGAGGGGCAGGTGTGGTCTCAGATCAAGTTTCTGACTGCAGCACCTCCGTCATTCCTCTCCAGTGTGACTGAAAGGGGCGGGGCTGGGGGCGGGGTTAGTTACAGAAGGAGCAGTTGGTGGTTAGAGGTGGAGGGTCTGGAAGGGTCTTCGTGCTGCAGGACGTCTCAGAAACGCTCGAAGTGGGTTTGTGCTCAGACTGTTGGGGAGGTGGCCCTTCTGGGATTCCATTTTTTATTTTTTTATTTTCTTATTTTATAACAAAAGAAGCTTTAAGAATGTAACATAAAATTATTAGTCCAACACTAGTGAACAGAGCAGAGTGGTGAAAGGCCCCTTCCCCTCCTCTCTGCTGGGATTACCCAGCAGCTGCAGCAGCACTCTGTTCCTTTCTCGCCATTTGTTTGTTTGTTTGTTTGTTTGTGAGTCCACCTCGTCTTTAGCCGTCCGACAGGTTGCTCTGAATATTGTCCATCCACAGCTGGCAGGTCGCTCCATCCTGGGCGCAGAAGTTGTACACTCGCCTGTTCGTCTTGATCTAAAAGTTTAGAGAGAAGAGGAACGTAAATACAAAAATATACAGCAGAAAGATGCAAACGTTCTGATTGGACGTAAGTACCAGGCTGAATTATGTATTACTACAAACAAACAAACTAGGGCTGCACGGTATATACGGTAGACGGTAGAAACGGTATGAAGTTGGCTTACGGTATAAATTTACCCTCTACTGTCCTATCGTCATTATGTCATCGCACCTGTGTCAACAGGGCTGTGAGTCCAGAGACAAC
>NW_013952643.1:526176-532307 GCF_001266775.1 Austrofundulus limnaeus | reverse complement strand
GACTGAAGAAGTCTGTTGGAGAAGAGACGAAATGTTTCATTAGAGAAGAACCCGTCCAGAAGACCTATACAATTTTTTTCTTTTTCCAACATACAGACACCAAGTCAGGGGGGCCAAAATAGACCCACACCAGCTCGGTGCCTCTCACCAGGGGCAACTCCAGAGTGGAATAATGTCCAGCCCTTCTTGAGACTGGTTCCAGAGCCCATGCTGTGAGTCSTGGTCAGCTCAACTACAGTCAGTACCTCTCAGCCTCACGCACAAACTCAGGCTCCTCATGTCCTACAAGGTTTGGTAGGCCACGGTCAGAGCGCCAAGACCACCTCCTCTGGCTGCTGCCCACCAACAAAATAAAGAATGTAAAATACTTGTGAACTCACATCAAAGAAGGCTTTCTCCTCRATGTTTTTGGGCGCTCCCAAGGCAGGCATCCCTGCAGTGATCAACAGGACATCAGACAGGTCTATGACTCCTTTACACTCTTTGTCCTGTCTGGAGTCGTAGTATCTTAGCTGCACACAGACACGGTGTTAGACACGAACCAGAGTTTAAGTCTCACCTTTGGGTTGAAACTCTCCTACCTCATGTTTTGTTTTATCCAGAACAAACCAGCGTGGTTTCCACGGTTTCAACAAAGCTCCTTTCTTGTACAAAATGCCTTCAAAACTCCTGGTGGGACACAAGAAAGGAAAAGTTGTGATTTCAGATCTTACACTGGTCACTTCTAGAGTCACATTAGGATCCAAACACCTGCAGGGTTACTGAGCTTGTATAGTGGACACACACCTGTTTTCATTCTCACTGCTCTGGAACTGGCTGTACAGCGTGCTGGTCTGCCGACTCGTGGCGGGCGTGGATGTGGCGCGGGCCTCACCGTCCAGACCTAGACTTATGGAGGACCTTACGCCGCTCTCCTGCAGGCAGACGCCCTGGGAACGCCTCTGGTGGCTGAGGTTAGACGACATCAGCAGGGAGCTGGAGAACGACGGCTGAGGGATGAAGACGGAGCGATCAGTGAGGCGGGTACGCTGAGGTGGGGAGGCGGGACACAAAATAACCTGAAGTCTGTTGGTGAGGAAGGCAAACCTGTGTCTCACCTTGCTTTCCAGTTTGGTCTCAGTCCTCTGCCCGGTCTTGATTTTGTCCCACGTGTCCTTCCACTTGTCAGAGGTCTGTCCCAGTTCGGCCTCCAGTCTTTCCAGGTCGCGCAGCAGCTTGGTGATGGCGTCGGGCAGCACCTTGTTCGTGTTGTCGTAGCACGGCCACACCATGCGCCGCTGGGACTTGGGGGCGCTGGTGTCCGGTTTCTCAGCCGCCTCCTCCGCCTCGCACTCCTGCCAGCCCCTCAACTCCCAGTCGTACGATGGCCCCTCCGACAGGGTCTCTTCCAGGAAGAAGTCCCACACCTTCAGGTTGGAGATGAAGGAGTACGGCCTCAACACCTAGAAGACAAATGGTGGTTTTGACCTCCTTTCTCCTCGGCTTTGAAGGTTTTAGTAAAGAGAAGCTGCTCTGACCTCCTCATCTTCAGGAGAAAACATGTAGTTGTAGAAGATGGGAGTTTTCTTGTTGAGTCTGTCGATGTAGTCCCACACAGACTTGCACACCTGAGGATTCTTCCTGTCGCCCTTCTCCTCGTACAGCACGCCTATAATCACAGAGGAGTCAGTAACACCGAGCTACAGCCACTGCTTTAACCATCAAACTACAGCTGCTGCTCACCCAGCTCGATGCGGTCGTAGTCAGAGTCCAGCAGGAAGGTGCGGAAGCGGTTGGACACATAATGGTAGGCCAAGAACTTCAGGTAATACTGGCTGAACTCGAACTCCATGGGGAACTGGTGGTGGATCTGATGGGACAGATACACTCAGCTCAGAGCTCGTTTTTCTTTTGCTTCCCTTTGTGAGAATCAACACATCTCCGGTTTTCACACCTGACAGTCCAGTAAACTAGGTTTGAAACTCAATCAAACTCAAGTTCGTTTGTCTAGAAAGTCCAGTTTGTATGGGGAGGTGTCAATGCATAATCAAACCCTGATGTGGACCGAAGAAACCTAACTCTGGTCCTGAGTGTTTAATTAAAATGCATCCAGTGGTTCATCTTGTTAACAGAGACAAAAACAGTCTTTGCCTTCTGTAGGTAACAAACAGCAAACTGATATGAAGAGCAGGAACTAACGTCTGAGTAAAGGTTGTTTACAGAAACAGGAAGGAGAGCTGAACTTCCAGCTCAGGTGCTTTTAGAAGTCATTGGTAAAAACGTCTTTTCAGACTGAAATGAGACTAAAAGGTCGAACATCAAGTAAACGTTTTTGATTCAACTACAGCTTTAGAATAATCTGTGAAAAGCTGACAACTGCTGATGTCTTTGTCCTGAACAACTAATTTAATCTGACATAAATAACCTGCAGAATAAGACAAACCAAACAGGATCAGTTTTCTCTAACCAGCAGGGCTTACAGAAGGCTTAAGGGAAAAAAAACAACAATTTGACATTAAACAAATGTTTAAANGGGTCATTATGTTACCGCCATGCGGTATCTAGTTTGTTTATAATTTACAATAAATACAGGAATTGTGCTACTCCACACATTAATTCTTGTCCACTGCTCTGCCTTTAGTAAAGAATGAGTTCAGAGTCTGAAAAGCTGATGTTGGATTGTTAATTAGTTGGTTATTAGCCAGTAGTAAGATGCACTTGCTAACATGCTAACTCTTGTAGCTCATTGCAAACCTTTGTTTCAAAACGGTGTTACCTTAAAAGTAGGCCTGTGGTGATAAGCAATAAAGCAATTAATCGAACAATAAAAATACAAGGAGGTTGATCATTTTCATTTGCCTGCTTGTTTTTTTTTTTTGTGTGTCTCCCTCTTTTCTCCTCCTTAGAGCAGGGAGGAGTGAACTCTGGCATCAGGTATTTGCCAGGTGCACGGTCTCTAACCTCTGTAGCACGAGAGCCTTCTCTTTTTTATTTTTCTCCCAAAATTGGCAAGTAGGAGTCTCTGCAGTACATGTTGTCTTGTGGCCGGAGACGGTCCAAATCGTGATTGGCGGAGGTCTTAATGTGGGCGGAGACAGCCCAAGAGACGTGATTGGTCGGATTGACGTTGGGGTTTGAAGAAGCTCCCGGAGGCAGGGACGTGTAACAGTATGGCTCTTTCAAAACACCCCTGACCAGCCTGTAAAAAGATACTGATTTTTAGGGACCTTTTTACAGGCTGCTTAGGGATGTTTTAAACATTATTACACATCCCTTCACATGTAAGACGTTAAAATTTCGTGCAGCTAACACTTTCTTTTCTCAAGTTATGACTAAAATTAATCTTAAAAAACATGCTGCTTCCTGCCCGACTCGACCAAGCTCCCCGCTGCCTCCAGCCTCCTCAAACCCCACCGTCAAAAAGACCAATCACGATTTGGACCATCTCCGCCCACAGGACAACATGTTCTGCAGAGACCCCCTTCTCAAAATTGGGGGTGGGGTGGGGGGGTGTCTGGACCCACACGAAGCCTCAGGATTTCCGCCCTAGTTCCCACAACTTGACATTTCGGCTCTTTTTATTGGATTAATTGATGTTTTACTGTAAACTGACYGTCCACAGGGTGCAGCTTTTACAAAATTTCCTCTCTGTTCCTCTTCAGACAACTGAGCAGCGACCGGTCAGATAGTTATTAAAATGGTTCCAGGTGTTGCTCTATTRTTGAGTCCAGCTGGGCCATTTCCAAAACCTCATCCCGTTCTTGAAAACTGAGGTTCAAATTTAACATTTTTTTAACGCCCCACAAAACCCCTGAGACCCAGAGCATGTAGGTTCTGAACCAGAACAAACGCTGCAGACATCACAGTGTGAACAGCTGCTCTGAACTGAAAGCTGAACCCACCTGGTGAACACAGTCCAGGAACTGCAGGAAGATGGGGGTGAAGCCGCTGCTCTGGCTGCCCAGCGTCTGAGCTCCGCGGTGGCTGAACCTGTGACCGAACGACAGCCACTCCTTCTCCACCAGCAGCCGGAAACCATCCAAGGTTCTGTAGTAGGGGTCACACAGCAGCTGCACCAGGGACACCACCTGCACACAGAGACCAGCTCCACCTGAACGGCTCGTCCTCACCGACAGCAACAAATGAACGCTCGGTTGGTTTCTCAGTCTGACCTGTGTGGTAACGTCCCAGCCGTCCTCTAGGCTGACCATGACCGACGAGCCCGTGTCCAGAAGCTCCACCACCAGCACCGACACCTGCAGCACCTTGTGCAGCTGGAWGCACAGAGTCACAGTCACCTCGTGGAAGAACTAAAGCTTGTGAATTTAATAAAAAGAACTAGAACTTGAGGAAAACTCAGCTATTAGCTCTGAGTCGGAGCTAGTTTTGTGTTGGCAGTGATAGACGTTCATCCACTGAGCTTTCTGAACGTTTAAATCATGAGAWATTTTGCTAACAGACAAACAGACCGGGGCCTTCGGCGGCAGGTGATAACGCTGTAAAGACAAACACTGACCAGGACCATCCACTCCGAGTCCTCCAGGAGGCGCAGGAAGCTCATGTTGGGGTCAGACGACGGGGAGCTGGGCACGCAGGCCTTCACCAGCTTCTTGAAGCTGTTCTTCACCTGCCGCACRTCACACACCTCGATGGGGATCACCTCCCACTGCTGGAACGACTCCTGCTTTCCACCCTGACAACAGCACAGCAGTCCCATCAGGGCACTTCAAAGCAGACCCCTATCCCCGGGGCAGAATTTAACTTTTTCCTCTACTTTAAAACAGCTGGGTTTATGATTGTCATCAATTTATTTAGCCTTATTAATGATATTTTCAAAGCTTTGTATATTGTATAATATAATTAATTATATTAGGGCATGTTATTTCAAGCACAAACTTCAAAGAAACCCCTCCACATTTAACTACAGCTGTCCTAATTAACAACTGAGTTACCGTATTTTCCAGACTACAAGTTGCAATTTTTCAGAATTTGGCTGGCCAGATTTGACTTGTATGTTTTTTTTTCCTATTCCTATTCATGACGCATTAAATGTTAGTTCAAACTGACTGACGTAAACCAAGAAATAAACATTACCGTCTGCAACCATCAGAGGGCGCTCTAGGATTGAGACGACAGTCCTGTGGTCTACTGGTTAAATAAAATGAGCAGTAGAGAGAAGGTTTGGAGTGAATGAGGAACTTGTGAGGAACTGGTGAAAAGCAGGTTACTCTCACCGCGCTGAAGAGAATGAAGAAAGCTAATTATGTGATGAGGAACGAGACGTAAATTGCTTGTTAGAATGCATTTTTTGTTTTATTTGTGACACATCGAACTCGAAGAGAAAATTACAGAAGACTGTACTGAACCATCTAGCAGTAAGGCAGGACACCACACAGGACGATAAGCTAATGTTAGCTTGTTGTTGGTGCTATAACTTGTTTTTTAGTTTCTTGGAGCGGCTGTGGTAGGGTGGTTAGGTGAGTTGTCCTGGAACCGGAAGGTCACCAGTTCGAGCCCCCGTCCAGCTGTCTCTGTTGTGTTGTTGGGCAAGACACTTCACCCCTAATGCCTCTGATGTGTGTCCCATCAGTGKATGAATGTGATTGGCACTGATTAGTCTCCATAGATGATTGTACATGTTAGCTTTGTAGGAGATCTGATAAAGTGCTGTGTGAATGGATAAATGAGGACACAACTTGTAGTGTGAAGTGCTTTGAGTGTCCTGGTTGGGTAGAAAGGCACTATACGAGTACAGTCCATTTACTTCAATTTTTGTTTAGTTGAATTGGTGTGGAGAAAAAAGTTGCAATCGCTGCAAATGATACATGTCAAATTAATCCGTCCGTTTAATTTAATTAACAAAAATTCTTTGGCATCCCAAGAGGTATGTTCTATGTAATGTAATATTGTGTTTATCCAGATTAAACGTCTGTTCTGACGCAACTTATAGTCAGGTAAGAATTGTGTTTTTTTCCTATTCTTGATGAATTCTTTGACTGGAGTGACTTATAGTCCRGAAAGTACAGAAATAAATAATCATATGAGTCTGATTGTAAAATCATGAAAAACTAAACGTAGCCAACATGTCTACATCACAGATACAGAGCAGTAGACCAGGTTTGACTGATCTGTATAATGGAAACTGCATAACC
>NW_013952643.1:520922-526166 GCF_001266775.1 Austrofundulus limnaeus | reverse complement strand
GAGTTCAAATTCAATAAAGGTTAAGTATTTTCTTGATTTTACAACAAACTCCTGTGGTTTATTTAAATATGTAACCAGATCGACTTTTGAGCCAAATTTAGTCCATTTAAATTCTGCAGTGAGCTCTGGGTTGGTGTCAATCTAAGATCAGGATAAATCAGTGGTTCTTTTTCACTTCCACTTTTTATAAACTTGCCTTAAGTTGTTGGTGGGAGTTGGTTTACGGGAGGCGCCATGTTGTACTAATGAATGTGAGGCTTAAAGCCCCGCCTACTCACAATCAAGGTGTCATGTGATCATTGAAGCACGAGTCATATAATCACTGCTAAACTGGTTAGAAAAGTTAATATTTGAAGGTGAGTTCCATCAATCAAAAAGTCACCTGAAATAAATTACTGAGTTTCTTTATTTCACCAACAGCAACAACTATTTTCCAGGTTTCTGCAAATGTAAGTCGGGTGGAGTCTCTCTGGTTACCTTGAGCTGAGCCTTGTCCCCGATGATGTAGAGGTAGGCTTTCTGCTGACGGAGAAACAACGCTTCGCTAAGCCCCCCGTTGGGTTGTGGAGATTCTTTTCCGGCCAGACGTGTCCCCACTTCTGGGTTGTAGGCACTTAGACGCCCGCTGCCTCGGATACTGCCCCATTTCCCTGCAACATGCACACACCGACAGACACACACAGTTAGGTCTTTAAAGAAATCAGGATGGAAACCGAATCAACAAACCTTACAATGAAGGCCAGGAAAGGATCATTCAGATWTGTTTTAGAGATCGTCTACTCACATTAAAGTGATGTTCTGTTTAGTAGCTACTAACAGTTAAACCTCAGCAGCATTAGCCTAACCTTGTCAAAGATTTGTCTTTTTCTCCAAACTCTTTGTTTTATGACTGATAAAGCTCCAACTATTCGTGACTACTGGACAGAACACCGCTTCAAAGTAGCATCTCTTTAAGGTGGAATGATCCTTGTCATGAATGTCAGCAGTACGCTGRCAGACGGGCAAACAGGGCTGAAGTGACTGAAGCCTACTCAGTCCATTTAGCTACATCTATCTACTACATTAAGATGATTGTTGTTGACATTCAGCTGAAGGACAGAATCAAACAGAAAACACCCAACAGGAATCAGACCACCCCGCTGCAGCAGCAGCATGCACACACCAACAAACACAAGCAGTAACACCACATTAGTCTGCAGAGAGAGTGCGTTTACAAAGATGGAGCCAAATAGGGCTGCACAATATGAACAAATATAATCATCACCGCAGTATCATACAGTGCAAATCAGTAGCGCAAACAACTGCAGTAAACCAGACCATTATTCATGTTCTGCATGCTAATGTATTTGATCAATCCAACAGATGTTCACTGGCCTTGACCTGGTTTAAATARTGATGACAAGAGAAAAGTGGAGTTATTGCAACAGATATCATCATTGCAATACTGAACAACAGAAAGAAACATTGCAAGCTTTTCTAATATTGTGCAGCCCTAATGCCAAACACTGTTAAAAGTTTCTGTTAAAGAGATCTGATTGGTTAGACAGGAGTGAAGGAAAGCGTTGGGGGCGTGGCCTACTGTACCTCCATGAGGGCTCCTGCCCTTGCCAGACACTTTGGAATGAGAGAGGGAGGTGACTTTGGCCTTTTGACCCAGAGCTGAGGTCAAAAGACAGAGATGGCTTGTTACCCGACAGCTCGACACAACAAAGGCTTTATTTAACTCGCTCACTCCCACAAAACACAGAGTCAACGCGAGAGCATTCACTGACCCACCATCCGCCATGCTCAGTCCTCCCAGCTCAACCATTAAAAACACGATTCACACGCTGCTGTGAAACCACGAAGTCTCTAATCAATGTGGAGACACACAGCTACGGCTCACCTCCTCTGCTGAAAGTTCCAGGAACATCTTCCCTGTTGCCCAACACCTGCTTCATCAGATCCACAACCTTGGGCTGTCGCAGCTTATCTGATGAGTCTGAGGACAGAAGAACCTATCAGGTGTGTGACCCTGGAGACCCAGCAGGGTCGGACTTCACTAAAACTAGCATCTGCAGCTGTTGGAGATTAGAGATTTAAAATCACAAGTAAAAAAGTCTTTGCTGCAGTCTCACGTATTTGAGTGTTTGCTAACAAGTGACCAGAGAGTCATGCAGCTTTTCTGCGCTGCGCTGCGCTGCGGTGCGCAGGTCACAGCTGTTCGTTTGTGTCTCAATTTATACAGCGTCCGCTCCGCTCCGGTCCGACAGAGAGTGCAGGAAGGAGATTGTGCGATAAATTCAGTGACAACAGCAAAAAATAATTAATTCTGTCAAAGACAAACTCCAAACACAGCTGAAAACAACGATATAAAAGCTTTTGGTATCTATGCTGAAACTGTCTTTTTGAAACTTATGATTTCAAAATAAAATCCACATGTATTGTGTGTGTACACATATGCTTCATGCTACGTTTCCATCTGCTTCCCAAACAGAACGATACATTCTGACAGCAGTTGTGTAGAAATATATCCATATATTTATTAATATAGCTGCAATTTCGACATTATTCCGACAAATTATCCCACCTAAACGTGTCTTAATTTGAAAATACGGATGTTGTGCTCGTTTCTTTTCCTGTTAGTCCGACGTAATTTTTAAAAATTGACTCAGGTGCAGCTCCGGCGTCCGGCAGAAATAGGATCTGTTCTAATTTTGCTGGATCGCCGTGCGCAGCCAGTGTAAACACTCTCATTGATTATAATGGGTGTGTATTTGCTGCGGAGGTCAGACCGGAGCGGAGCGGAGCCGTAACGCATGTAGTGTAAATTAGGGGTTATTAAGAAATCACAGACTATAAGTCGTAAAGTTTTGTTGCCCAGCTCCTCCCACTCTGCTCATGTTTTAGCTTTTAATTTAAGGGAGCAGTAAGTTGGACCCCTACAGGGTGGKAGTTGGACTTCGCCAGGGCTGCCTGTTGTCACCAATTCTGTTCATAACATTTCTAAACAGAATTTCTCAGTGCAGCCAGAGGGTGGAGGGAGTCTGGTTCWGTGTTCTCAGGATATCCATCTCTGCTGTTTGCAGATGATGTGGTTCTGTTGGTGTCATCGTGCTGTAATCTTCAGCTCTCATTGGAGCGGTTCACAACAGGAAAGAAGATCAGGACCTACAAATCTGAGTCCGGGGGTCCTCAGTTAGAAAAGGGTGGATTCATCTCTCGGGGTTGGAGCTGTGGTTCTGCCTCAAGTGGAGGAGTTCAAGTATCTTTGGGTTTTGTTCATGAGTGAGGGAAGAACGGAGCGTGAGATTGATAAACAGATCGGTGCAGCTTTTGCAGAATTGTGGACTCTGTACCCATCTGTTGTGGTGAAGCTCTGTTTACTGGTCAGCCTACATTCATATCTTCACCTATGGCCACAAACAATGGGTAGTGAAAGAACAAGCTCACGAATACAAGGTCTTGTGGAGACCTGGGAACACATTGGAGTTCTCCCAGAAGAGCTGGAAGAGGTGGCTGTGGAGAGGTCTGGGCCTCCCTGTTCAAGACCCGACTCCAGAATAACCCAAAGATAATGAATGGAGCAAAGTTTTCAAATAAAGATGGAAAAATGAGGACAAGTTTCATAGAAAATAGTGCTGGGCTTCAACATCTGGAACTTTAGCAATGAATGTTTTCTGAACCCTGGATCTCAGACCAGAAGAAATTAAAAAACCTAAGTTTATTTAAAACAAAAAGATCCTAAACTGCTTAAAAACACAAGCAGGGTAGTTTGTGCTTTATATTCAAGCAGCATCTGCTTCAACACATGCACTGAGAGTCTGTTGGTGTCCAGAGATATACGGAGAAAACAGACATCACAGATCTGTTAATCCTCAACTGGCCACAGTTAAAAGAAACTTATCATTTTTTGCACTTATACATTAATATTTTTCCTTTTTTTTAAAGCACCTTTCTCCGACATCAGACTCAGTATCACAAAAATATTCCATTATATGCAATAAAAACAGAAACACAATAATATTATTACTAAATATTTTAACCAAGTCAAACAAAATGTTCTCAGCTGGTTTTGAAAGTGAGACAGAGTGGCAAACTTTGAGGGGCAAGACCTGTCTTGGGGTCTGAGGCAGTTTGAAGCAACCAGTTTTTAATTTTGTTCAAGTTCAAAAAAATGTCGAATAAAGTCTCAAAACAAACAAATATATCTCTCTTGCTTTAAAATAACAGTAAATAAATTGAGCTGAGTTTAAGACTCCTGTCATGACTCTAAAGACAAAACTTGTTTTGAGAATTTTTTCAAACATATTTATAATTGACAATTTTTAGTCTCTATGAATTGAGAACTCCTGCAAACATTTTGAGACTGCCTCTCAAATGCTGTTTGAAGTTTGTTGCCACTAATTGCATTTAGCAGTGTTCTCAGTGTGTGTGTGTGTGTGTGTGTGTGTGTGTGTGTGTGTGTGTGTGTGTGTGTGTGTGTGTGTGTGTGTGGACACTGACCAGAGGTGTTCATATGTGTGGATGTGAAGCCGCTCAGTGTGTTCCTGCCGCTGCTCTCGCTGTAAGATGGCATGGAGCTGATGATGGCGTGTAGGTACTTCTCCTGCTCCAGACTGGGTGAGTCCGCCTGCGATGGAACTGCTCAGAAAAAACAAACAAACAAACAAACAAGTAATTTCTTCAAATTTGAAACCTAAAACAGGTGAGTTATAGAAGTGTAGCAACAAAATCTGTATCTTTTGACTTCACGGTGTTTAACAGAAAAGGTTATTTTTTCCTACGGGGAAAATTTCACAGCAAAAGTTTGTTCCTGTCTCGGGCTTGAAAAGTGGACCTGGTCACACAGTGAACAGAAAGATGTGCCATAAAGACAGAAATGAATGTTCTACCTGCAGTGGGAGCGTTGGGGGACTTGAAGAAGCTCACCACCCCCTTGGCATGAAGGCCTGCGGAGCGCAGCAGGACAGCCTTGGTGCGTGAATGCCTCCAGCACACGACAGGGAAGCGATTCTGTCGATAGCAGCGGCAGATCCGATGGATGGTGGAGTCTGGGATGCTCTGAGGGATGATCAGCAGGCCGGGGTAGCTGGAGCAGAAGGCGTTAGGGATAGGGGTGTAAGAAAATATCGATACACTGAAATATCGTGATATTTCATTTCCCGATACTGTATCGATATTCTAAAGCCCTTTATCGATTTTTATTAAGGTTTAAAATGTCAACTTTCCTGCCAGCCATTCATTTTTATGTTGTAGTTCAGC
>NW_013952643.1:511042-520336 GCF_001266775.1 Austrofundulus limnaeus | reverse complement strand
TGCGATATTTTTGGTCCAAAAATTCTATTAAATAAAAACTTCTTACTGGAAAAATAAAACGAAAAAAATTCTAATATTAAAATAAAACACATACAAAGCAGAACACAACTAAATGTATCAAAAGTATGTCTATGTAATATTAGAATTTTCTGAGACAATGAATTTTGGTTTTTAGTCGGGTTTTTTTCCCCAGTAAGAGGTTTTTATTTAATAGAATTTTTGGACCAAAAATATCGCAATATATCGCCTTGTTTACAGTATCGAAATATATCGGGATATATTGGGATATATCATGACCCCTCTGTCATGATATGTATCGTATCGCCAAATTCTTGCCAATACACAGCCCTAGTTAGGGACGTCAGTCTCTTGGTCGTGTGTCCAGATATTTCTGTTGTTAAGTCCTTACCTTCTGCAGACGGTGTACATGCGATTGACAGTGGAAATCCTGAAGGGCTCGTTCTTAGAACGCGTCAGGCTGTTGCTGAGCGTGCCCAGACCAAGACGCTGGTAGTCACGGCAACAGGCACGCTCCACGACGTTACTCATGGTCTGTCTGTCTGAAGAGCGAATGGTGGAGGAGAGGGTGAGGGCGCTTTGATCCACTTCCTCTGAGACTGTGGGACAAAAAACACCGCAGCTTATCTTCACTTTACAGCTCACCAGAGAAGCTACTTTTATGTAACTCCTCAATTAAAGCCAGGACAGCAACGATCTCCAAAAACACTCATTAGATCAGAAGCTTGTRCTCAGATGCTCCTCTGATCATTGAGGGACTGCAGCCTCTTCCCTCTGATATTAGCAAACCTTTTAGAAATCTATTTGTGTAGATGCCTAACAAAACTGTCTATGTTGTCATTTCTACCAACTGCTGGTGTGGCTCAGAACACCTAACTAAAAAATAACTATTTTTACTATACCAGAGTTGTAAAGTAACTAAGTGCAAATACTTTGTTACTGTACTTAAGCAGAATTTTTGTCTATCTGCACTTTACTTGAGTAATTATTTTTCAGCCTACTTTTTACTTCTACTTCTTACATTTTCACACAATTATCTGTACTTTCTACTTCTTACTTTTATTTCATTTTTGTTTGTTTTCATTCCAGGTTATTGTAAAAAATAAATACTATCCATATAAATTGTGCCTCCTAGATAGAGTGAATTTAATTGGTATAAATTAAAGTATAAAGTAGTAGTATGAAGTATAAATATATAAAATTCTGATACCGTATTAGTTTGTACACAAACAAATCATGTCGCACTCCAGCAGGACATAATCATTAAAGTAAAAGGTCTGTACTTAAGAAGTATTTGTATTTCATGAATTACATTATTGTATTTGGCCGCAGCCCTCAGATAGATTTTCATTTTGGAGAAAGGGTTTGTGCAGCCTTGATATACAGTATGTATATAAAATGAAACAGCTGGACTAGTGTATCCTAAATTTAACATCAATTCATTATTTTAATACGATATACTCATTTCTGCATTTTTGGGGAGGTCACCTCCTAATAAATGTCATTACATAAAATCTAACTRCTCATTTTAATTCAATTCTTTATTTTTAATATTTAAGTACAAAAATATCAGATACTTTTACTCAAGTAATATTCATAAATGAGACTTTAAATTTTCCCAAAGTAATTTCTTGGTAAGATACTTGTACTTTTACTCAAGCATCACTGTGTGGTACTTTATACAACACTGCACTATACCTGCATTGTTCCTCCTCTACTACCTGACTAGGACTTGAAGATCTTTCAGACAGGTTCTTCTGCCAGGTGTTCCCAGCAAACCCTCACTACAGGTTTGGGTCTACAGGGTCCGTCTGGCATCTGATCCAACTCACTGCCAAGTGGTGATCGAGTATACAAAACATACGGCTGCAGATCAGATGACACGACCACAAAGTGTCATCAAATCATTGATCTACGACCTAGAGTGTCCTGGTGTCACGTGCACTTAAGGACATCGTTCTGTTGGAACGTGGTGTTTGTGATGGACAAACTGTGACTAGCACAGAAGTCCAACCACAAAACACCCCTCAGKTTCAGATCAGAGAGGCCGTTCCTCCCAAACACACCCCAGGTCACATTTTCATTACCCAGGTGAGCACTGACGTCCCCCAGCAGGCCAGGTACTTTGAATTGCTTTAGTACTTAGGAACAACAGTCAGAAACCATTGCCCATGTAAAGGCGAAGGAAAGCTACTTTCTCATCTACAGAGGAAAACTCAAACACACAGGCACCAAGCCAGGGGGCTGTGATGGCATTCTTGCAGAGTAAGGCCCAGCCCTGGCTGTGTTTGAGCAGAGCGACACATTGAAGTGGGCAGGATCATCATATAAAAAATGTGTCGATCTTATTTTATTCATGACACAACAGTAAATGGTCTACACCAACCTTGAAGGAAAAATACTGAAGACAGTACCAGACCATCCAGCAGTATGAAGCTTAAGACAAGAGGCAAGACGACAGAGGACGGTAAGCTAACGTTAGCTTATTGTTGCTTGAAGCTTGCTACAGTGGTTGTTTAGTTGAACTTGTTTGAAAAAAAAAAACATAATAGTTGTTGCAAACAATCCAAGTAAAGTTAATCTCATTTATGGGACGTAACCCAGTGAACCAATCAAAGAGCAACAGTAGCTGATGTCAAGTTGGGTCAGCCAGGCTGGCCCGGATAGAACCACTGGTCTTGAGGTTCTAGAAATCAGGGTGGATGTGGGTGATAATCTCTAAAGCAAACAAGCTGAACCTGGGTATGAACCCGGGCCAGCTCACGCCGGGCCTCACAGTGCAAAGAGGCCATAAGTAGATCCATACCAGCCAGGTACCTGTCAATATGGGCAACTCCAGAGCAGAATAAGGTCCAGCTCCTCTCAACTTCACTCACAAGCTCCTTTCCCAGCAGAGATGCACATTTCATGTCTGAAGATCCAGCTTTAGTAACCCAGGGTCAGAGTGCCAAGGTCCCCGCTGTCTGCTACCGCCCATAACATGCTGAACCCAACCCAAATGGACCCTCCAGTATGGAAGGCCCAAAGGAAGGCAAACCCATGTTTCTATCTGGACCCCATAGGCAGAGGCCTGGTCAACAGGTGGTCAGTGATGAGCACCTCTCCAGGACCTGGCTTCAGGGTAGGACTCCTGTAAACCCATGTCCGGGCGAGAGACAGTAGCTGCTTTTCCATTGCAAATGTGCACAAAACTTTGTCGATATTCTGTTAATGTTGAAAAACACAGTTTTGCAACTGCGGTGTTTCCATTAAGTAAGAAATGCCATTAAAGTCACGCGTGAATACGCTTGTTCTCGCGATAAGTCATTACAAACATGGCGGCAATGGATGTAAACACATAGCATATTGCTACTGTGACACTAGCGCTCATCATCAGAGGAGATGTCGGCGTCTTTTATCGAGGCTTTCCAGTGACAAGCCCCTACTTGGGAGCGGCTACGTATGCTGTGTTTTTGGGAGATTGTAGTCGGCGAGTTTACTACTTTATTTTACTACTTCTGTGATTTTACTACTATTTCTACTTTCTGTTATCTTCTTCTTCGTTGTCTTTTTTGCCAGTAGAAACAGCTGGTTGTTGATCACGTGACTCCTGTGATGCGAAAAATGTGTTTCCATGGCAGTTTTGCGAAAAACACCAATTTTGATACGGCCGAAATACCACCTCATCCTAGCGCAAAAACATTTTGTCAAAAAACGTAATTTTTTTTTTAAATTGAGGTGTTTCCATTGAGCAAATTTATTTTCGAAATTCTAATTTGCGCATTTTCATGGTCAATGGAAACGCAGCTACTGAACTCCCTGATGTCTTCTGTCCCTAAGAGTGTGAATCACTCTTTACCTGGCCTGACCTACAACCAGTTTACCTTGGAAGACCTTACAGATGGCAATGCCCTTAACAGAATAGGTCATTCAAACATATTTTTGATTTAAATAAATGTTCAACATGAGTTTGTGTATGTTTTTCCTGCATCTTACTGGATGACATCACAAATAGTAAAAATCTCACAACTAAATAATTTTGGGTTTCTTAATTTAATTTCAAAAAGAATACTGAGCCTACGTCATATGTATTATTTAGCTATACTTAATATAAAGACYCAGTGGGGACCTGATAATATTTTTATATGTCATAGTATGAAAATAGTCAGAATTAAAAGGAAGTATGAATCCATTTCAGTGTGTGAACTAAAACACAAGGGTTCCAATTTTTAGTTGGAGCTAAAATATTTTAGCCCGAGAAGCTAAAGTTTATACATTTTAGCAAAAAGGTTTATAAACAGAAATCATAAGTGGTTTTTATTTTCATAGTAACATAGCTAAATGAGTGAATATTCAAATTAAATAGAATTTATTTGAGTCAGTTATGATACCTGAGATTTCATCCTCATCCAGCTCTGACTGGAAGCTGCTCCGGTTCTCCCAGCTGGGGGGAGTGTACTTCTTCCTGGTCACGTACTGCCGGCTGATGGTTCTCTTGGCACTTTTCACCAAGTTTTTTGAAAGTGTTCTGACGGACATAATATAAAACATTTTTAACAACAGATTAAATAATCAATATATCTTATTGAAGGCAGAACATTTGATTGTAGAAAAATAAAAAAGACAGTAGTGTTTTAAATGTTGTCATCAAAACTAAATTCGATTAATGCAGGTTTAAAAAGAGTTGCTGCATTATGGAAATTAATGAAGTGAAGATAGTTTCTCTTTGTGTACAACATAAAAAAGTGTTCATTTCAAATTAAAGTTTTAGACAAAAATCATCTCATGGTGAGTTCTAAAGTTTATTTTGGTTAAACCTTGAAAATAGAAAATAACCACACGCACAACATGGCAACATGTCCTGCTCAGAGTACGTGGTGCAAACGACTCTCAGCTAGCATCACACCAAATAAATATATATATACATACATACATATATACACACACATATATATATTTGGTGTGATGATATATACAGTATATACACACATATTTTTAAGCCAATTCAGTAGAAAGCAGAACTGAATGTTACTTTAGTTTCTTCATCATCGGTGACTTCTTTTCACACCAAATATGAGCAGAACAGTTTTAAAACTGACAAAGTAAAAAACCTTTTCGTGTCTCCAAAGGTCAATTGTCCATATCAGCCATGTTGAATTAGGTTGAATACAAAAAAGAAACCGGTATAGACTTGGGTCGGGCAATAATGTCAAAAAAATTAGTCACGATTAATTGTGGCATTTAGCTGATAACGATTAATATGACGATGAACCTCCTGGAGTCCCTGGATGAGCCGATGCATCCTAATCACGACTGATTTAGATGGAGCTAGTGGGAAAGATACACTCTCTCTAAGGGTGTATTGACCAGACACATTTGGTCCGCTTTAAAACGAAAAAGGTGCTGCAGCTGATTAAGATGGAGATGGAGCTACGGACACAAAGGTGGACCAATCAGAAACTTTTCAGAGGGAGGAGGGAAGCTCAAAGGCAGAGATGAAGGGAATAAACAGTCTGAGTGAGGACTGTGGGGAGGAAGAAGGCGATCCATTTGGTGTAGAAGAAGAGCGCTGAGCGGACTACTGTGGAAATCTCTGGTCATGTATGCCAGTTCGCCTGGCGGCACAAACCTTTATAATTACCAAATGCCAAATATAAATCAAGGACAGTTTTTCTGATGATTAACAGCACAAGACAATTTTGCCCAACCCTAGCATAAATGTACATCAACCGATTCCTTAAAAAAGAGAATGAAACTACTACTACTACTATTGCTACTGACTAGAAAGAGGAGCAAAAAGGAAAAGTCAGGTTATATTTTATGAATTTTAAAGTACCTGTGACATGCCTGTCCTTCAAATACAAAAAGTCAAAGAAATCATCTTTATACTTAAGAAAATTGGCATAATACACATGATTTTACACATTTTGTCACATAACTGGCCTATTTTCTTTTAAATTTGGCTCAGCCAAAGTGAAACAGGAAGTGACATCAAAGGGGAACTCATTAATAAAATAAAATTGCTTGTCTCGGTTTATTAAAACAAAATTATTTAAACTTTAACTCTTCTTCATCTCTCTTTGATAGCAACTAAAGATAATCTAAAGAAACATCAGATTTTTCTCTACAGTCTGGGTTTTTAGCTTTTGTAACAAAGCTCTTTTTACATGCTGACATTCCTCTTTGACATCACTTCCTGTTTCTTCACATGCAAATATCTCAACAACTGTTCATCTGAGCGATGTGAAATTTGTTTTACAATATTTTATCAATGTTAGATTTCCAAAAATGCATTCATGTTTATTACAAAAATTTGATGTTACGGGCACTTTAAAGCCATTCCGTACTCTGAAGGTTTTGGGTTCTTACTTTAGGGACTGGTTCTTGTCCTTGTCCTTGGGCTCCAGCATCTTGGCACTCTGACCCACAGTAAAGGCGAAGGTTCCCTGTACGTGCTGAGGATAACGCAGCTTGTGGAGGTGTTTCCTAAAGCTTTCAGCCAGATCAGATGCAACCTCCTCATCAAAGGCAATTTTTAGTAGCTATAGACCAGAAACAGACAGACGTTTTTGTCATCTCAAAGTTCTTAGGTGTTAACGAAGAATCTGAGTGATGAAAGGATCAGGAGACCTGGAAGGTGCAGGATCGTAACTGGAGCCCCTCCTGAACAAACTGGTCCATGGATAGTGTGACGGAGATTCTCTTCTCCTTGGTCAGAGAGGCGACGGGGAAGGAGCGAGTCACGATCTGCTCACCCACTGCAGAGAACAAAACACCAACAGGCCAACCAATGAGTAAAATATCCAACTAACCTCAGGAAAGCTTCTGTTTCTTACCCAGTGGGTCGGTAGGTGTGCCCTTGAAGATAAGGCGGTAAGTAGTCAGGAAGATGGCGCCCTCCGCTGGAAGAAGAGGCGGCCCTCCCATCTGTCCCGTTGATTCGTCTCGGCCATCTGGGATCAGGTGAACCCGCATGCCGTCCATCACCAGCTCCTCTCCAGGTAACAGGGTTGGTCTTAGCAGCTTGGGCTGCACAGAAATAAAAAGAGAGCAACTGAACGTGAAGAGATGATCAGCTCCAGAGGAAACATTTCCTCTAATTAACACCATTTTGTTAATCTTAAGTTAAATGTGAGTTAAATGTGAGTCATGACAATTTTAAAGTACATGTAAGGAATGAATACTGACTCATACTCATGTTACTGAAGCCTGCAGATGGCTGCATACACACACCAGATCTGACAGGGTTTGGATTTTATCAATAACASAAAGACAGATCATCAGAACCCCATGGCTGTGACTTGGGATGGGCAGTCCTTTTTAAAGAGTCTCGTTCTACTTAAAATGAGGGAATCTGAAGAATTAATGYGACCATCAAGGCTGCTTTTTGTTTGCACTTTTTTAAAACCAGCATCTTGTATTAAACCAATGTGTCGACTTTCAACACAACACTTCAAAGCACACAATCCTCTCAATAAAAAGAAAGAAGTTAAAGTCCTCACAGACGAGTAGCTGCCTGCAAGACAATTTTTAAGTCTTGCCCTACTGAATAAAAAAGTAAAAACACTCCTCTGATAATTCTTTTCAAGCGGTGATGATTGTTGATTCGTGTAGCTCCCAATTTTCTGCTGTTTGTTCAAATATACATTTTTTTTAAAAAGTACTTCAGATTCAAGGAGTTATTTGAGGCTAAAACAAATAATCCACATAGAAGATTACGTGAAAAAAATTTATACAAATTAGTCATCACGGAATTTTATTGTTGTATTATTTAACATAGTAAATGTTCATTTGCAACTTCAATTAATTAAATGAACTGCTGGGGGCAGAATCACCTCTATTGTCTGTGGTTACTTTGACTGATAGAGTGATACAGAAACACAAAGAAAAAATATCGAAGAAGCAAAAGAAAAAAACAAGACTTAATGTTTAAAAGTTGGCTACATTTCACAGAAATTAAAACAAAGAAAGTCAAATGCAGCTCTGATTATGTTCTCTGCAGGCTGGTATGTTTCAGAGAGTTTGATGCCTCATAGATTTTATTTTCAGCGACTGATCAGTTTATGCTATAGCCAAACATTTATCATTTTTGTTTGTTTATCCATCAGAAAACAGCTTTTAGTTACGCTAACGTTAGCTAATGCATTTAGTGTCATCATATTAAATCACTGAAATATAGTAATAATCCATCCAGTCTTGTCTTCTCCCATAGTGTTGAAGTCTTATTTGAACTTTTGGACCATTAGATCCAGCAAGATTTCAAAATATATATATATTTGCACTTYGAATGTCACTTTAAACCAAATTATTTTTTGTATTTTAGACATAAAAAGCTGCATCTACCTAAACCTGACCCCAGCCCCAACCCTTCCTAATTCCACCCCTAACAGAAAGTAAATAACTTCTCTGATATGTTCACAATCTGCTGCACAGTTAATGACACACATCACTGAGCTACAGTCAAAGCTAATAAAGACTAATAGACATTGCATGAGACCTTCTTCATAAGAAACAGTCACAGGAAGCTCAGCATGGTGCCCATCCCTCTCCATCACACTGCATGCAGGACCAACAGTACCCTTCAGTTTGAAGGCACTCGGCTCTGAAGGGCCTGGAGGAGCTGCAGCAGCCCGGCTGAGCTCCTCCGGCCTCAGCAGATATCAACCAGCATGATGAGGGAGAGCAATCACCCAGCATGCACTGCTCAGGCATGCTGTGAGTCACACAGTTCTGTCTGCGGCGGACAGACGTACCTGCCATGATACTGTGAGCCTGAGCTGAAGGGATTGGTGGAGAGGGGAGTGGGTGGGACTGGCAGGGGTTCAGCATGGCCTTTGTCCAGTGGGATGTAAAAATAGGAATTGGTTACCTTTTGGATGGGAGGCAGCCTTTTACTCTCCCTGTGGACTGCGTCCAGCGTCTCGATGTGCATCTGAACAATATCTGCGGAGACAGATTCATTGAGTGACGCTCCTTCTACTCCTCTTAAAGKTCAGTGAGTGTGACATCATACCTGGTATCATAGTGTGGAGGGCCTTCAGGTGTTCGTTTGTCACGCCGCTCTCATTGCAAACTTTATCAACAAAACGGTTGATGAAACGCACCACGGAGTTGGCCACATCAGAACTTTCTGCATCTTCAAAGCCACTCTCTGTGTCATAGCTCTCTGCCATGCTGCCTGCAATACTGCAGAACAAACAACCTGCTTAATACTGCAGAACACCCTGCCTAAGACTGCACATCAACCTGCTTAATACTGCAAAACAACCTGCTTAATACTGCAGAACAACCTGCTTA
>NW_013952643.1:499968-507359 GCF_001266775.1 Austrofundulus limnaeus | reverse complement strand
TAATACTGTAAAACCAAACAACCTGCTTAATACTGCAGACCAAACAACCTGCATAATACTGTAAAACCAAACAACCTGCATAATACTGCAGACCAAACAACATGCTTAATACTGCAAAACAACCTGCTTAATACTGCAGAACAGCCTGCTTAATACTGCACAAACAACAAAGTAACAAATTTATTGTCAACAGATAAAGAAAAATCAAGAAATAAGAAAACAGAAACTTATTCAAGGTTGTTCCAAACAGCAATAAGTTATGAAACATTAAGGGTTTGAGAAAACACCAGAAGGTGGGAGTGAAAGAGTTAAATTAAAAAGTACTACTGTTTTCCTAAAAATATGTATTTAAAACAGAGTTTCTCTGAGAGAATCCGTTACTAAAGCTTCAGTTTTTGTCTGATTGGGCTGAAGAACATGTGTCATCCAGACTTAWAAAGCTCAACAATGAAGAAGAGTTTCTCTTTTTTAACTGTTCTATACAAACTGTAGCACAGGCAGGACTTTGCACACTATAAAATAAACTGCCAACACTTCAAACTGCCATGTTTTGATTCCAGGCTGACGGCTTTCTCCTGTAAAATTATTGTATTTAATTTAAAAATATTATTTCAAAGATTTCCACTTAAGAAGTCATTTAATACAATTTTTCTATTTATCACTTATTGAATTACGATTACATACAGTTACCACACAGTATGGTTCCAAATATAAACAGGATTAGTACATCTAAACAGCCCAAACCTAGCTTATTCACAATAATCCTGTGTAGAACTGATATTTATGATAAACTACAAACATCTTAATCTGACACTTTCACAGAGAGCATGGTAAGAGTTTTGGAAAAAATGTTAAGTTAAATCTTTGCTGTAAATTTGGGCRTCCAAAAATACTTTTTAGTTTTAAAATTTTGATTTCAGGAAGAAAAGAGCAGAAACAGAGAGTCACACAGAGACTAACAGGGTGTTTGCTCCTCTCCTTTTTGTTTTGTTTTACAGAAGATTAAGCTTTTCTTTTCAGTTCTAATATATTTCTTTTCACATTCACCATTTCAGCTGTGGCAGTACCATCAGAAGTGGGCCGATCCATTCAGCCCTATCCCGCCCACCCAACAGCTGCACGAGGTCAGCTCGTCGYTCTTTACCTGTTAGTGACGTAGCTGTTGCTGATGCTCTCTACGTCTCCGAGGCCGGTGCTCTTCAGCAGCCGGTTCTTGCTGGTGTCCAGCGGCAGCAGCAGGTAGCTCATCCTGTTGGCGTAGTGGATGGCCTGGCTGAACACCGTGCTCTCCTCCTTCTGCACGCGCTCCATCTGCAGCTCCTTGCTGAGGGTCGGCCACAGCCGGCTCTGCTCTGCTGCCAGCTCCAAGGCACTGATTTCCCTGCTGCCCGACGCGTCCTGTTGGCCCTGACCATAAACCCAGAACTGTTGTTGAGACATCAACGAGCTCCTGACCAGAACTAAACCTGATGTATTGTTATCATTTGCATAAGAAGAGTAGCTGCTCACAGAGTTGTTGAGCTGATCTCCATTCTCYGTCTCTAAATACAGAGCCTTGATGTGGTTCTGGACGTCACTGTAGAACATGGCCTCCCAGAACTGCATGTTGGTCCACACCATGTGCTCCTGGACACAGCTGTAGGCAAACTGGGTGACACCTGCTCCCAGTTTCTGTCCAACAGAGACACAGAGGCGTGTTTAGGTCCGAGCTGAGGAGAACCTCAGGTTCTCCCTTCACAAATTAAAAACTGGTGTGAAACTTACTCTGCAGAAGGCAGTGATGAGGGGAAGCAGGGTTGACGCGATGCCATGTTCATCCATATGTGAACAGTCCTGCACAGAAACAAACACAGTTAGATCTGGTTCTGTTCCTGGATGCGAAGCATTCTGGTTTAAAATCCTATCAGTGAGACGACAGGGACGTCTCGTMCTACCAGTCAGCTGCACGGTGACCAGCTGTTTAAACCATTTTTACAACAGAAGCAGCTTTTAAAGTATTGTTTAAAATGTTTATACTTTCATCTATCAAACCTTTCAGATTGATCCTTAATGTTTTGATAACGTTTGTTTTTGGAACTTTAATTCATTCAAAATATTTACCCTCATTTACTTTTTAAACTCTTTTTAGCTTTTAGCTACTGTTGATAATATTAGCTTTATGCTACTGCTTTGCTTATTTACAGTGGTTTGCAAAAGTATTCATACCCCTTGAACTTTTCCATATTTTGTCACATTACAACCACAAACATAAATATATTTCACTGGAATTTAATGTGAAAGACCAACACAAAGTGGTATACAATTGTGAAGTGGAAGCAAAATTTTACATGAATCAAAACATTTTTTACAAATAAAAAACTGAAAAGTGCGACGTGCAAAAGTATTCAGCCCCCTTTTCCCTGAGTGCAACCAATTGCATTCAGAAGTTGCCTGATGACTGCTAATGACTCAAAAGGGTCCACCTGTGTGTAATCTAATCTCAGTACAAATACAGCTGCTCCGTGACGGCCTCAGATGTTGGTTAAGAGAATATTGGGGAGCAAACAGCATCATGAAGTCCAAAGAACACACCAGACAGGTTAGGAATATGGTTTTGGAGAAGTTTAAAGCAGGCTTAGGTTATAAAAAGATTTCCCAAGCTTTGAACATCTCACGGAGCACTGTTCAATCCATCATCCGGAAATGGAAAGAGTATGGCACCACAGTAAACCTGCCAAGACAAGGCCGTCCACCTAAACTTACAGGCCGAACAAGGAGATCACTGATCAGAGAGGCAGCCAAGAGGCCCATGGTGACTCTGGATGAAATGCAGAGAGCCACAGCTCAGGTGGGGGAAACTGTCCACAGGACAACAATTAGTCGTGCACTACACAAATGTGGTCTTTTTGGAAGAGTGGCAAGGAGAAAGCCATTGTTAAAAGAAAACCATAAGAAGTCCCGTTTGCAGTTTGCCAGAAGCCATGTTGAGGACACAGCAAACATGTGGAAGAAGGTGCTTTGGTCAGACGAGACCAAAATTGAACTTTTTGGCCACAATGCAAAACGCTATGTGTGGCGGAGAAAGAACACTGCACATCACTCTGAAAACACCATCCCCACTGTCAAATATGGTGGTGGCAGCATCATGCTCTGGGGGTGCTTCTCTTCAGCAGGGACCGGKAAGTTGGTCAAAGTTGATGGGAAGATGGATGGAGCCAAATACAGGGCAATCTTGGAAGAAAACCTGTTGGAGTCAGCAAAAGATTTGAGACTGGGGCGGAGGTTCACCTTCCAGCAGGACAACGACCCTAAACATAAAGCCAAAGCTACAATGGAGTGGTTTAAAAAAAAGAATATTCATGTGTTAGAATGGCCCAGTCAAAGTCCAGACCTAAACCCAATTGAGAATTTGTGGCAAGATCTCAAAACTGCTGTTCACAAACGCTCTCCATCCAATCTGACTGAGCTTGAGCTGTTTTGCAAGGAGGAATGGGCAAGAATTGCAGTCACTAGATGTGCAAAGCTGGTGGAGACATACCCTAAAAGACTTGCAGCTGTAATTGCAGCAAAAGGTGGCTCCACAAAGTATTGACTCAGGGGGGCTGAATAATTTTGCACATCGCACTTTTCAGTTTTTTATTTGTAAAAAATGTTTTGATTCATGTAAAATTTTGCTTCCACTTCACAATTGTATACCACTTTGTGTTGGTCTTTCACATTAAATTCCAGTGAAATATATTTATGTTTGTGGTTGTAATGTGACAAAATATGGAAAAGTTCAAGGGGTATGAATACTTTTGCAAACCACTGTACATATTTTTGACATCTACAAGATCTACAAGTACACTTGTTCAAGGATAAACTTGAAAAGCTCTGGATTCTGTTTTTATTAAGTGGTTTAACTGAAGGTAGCTGGAATCTTCAGATCATTCAGATCTGAGCCACGTGATCCTACACACCAAATATTCAGCAGCCGTAAATTAAACCACTTGTCCCAGGTTCTGCACCCACACATGGGTTTCTCTGGGTTTTAGGAGTAAAAGCAGAGCGGAACTCCCTGATGACATGCTAAGGTGTGTTACAGTTGTAGGTGCTCACCTGTAAGGTGCAATTCATCATGCGGACAATGTAGTCAAACTGCTGGTCATCCAGCACGGCTCGGTTCTGAAGGACGTGTTGGTTTAGCTCCTGGGTTAAACAGACTCGGGCTGTCCGACCCTTCAGCGCTCGCAGTACTGCTGGCATTAACTGGACCGAGGAGGAGGAAGGTGACCGGCTGAGGTTTGTTGTTTTGTTCGCTGTAGCTAAGGTTACACACTTCCCGCTGCTCATGCAGAGATGTCTCTCTTACCTTCTTGGCCTCTAGCATTTTGTTCTCAAATATGTACGTGATGCAGTTCCTGACCACCTCCAGTCTGCGAGCGCTGTTAGCCATCACGTTACTGTTCCTGTCCACGATGTCTCCTGCAGAGACACAAGACAGTCTGAGACAGAGGAATCTGCTCTACACCCTACAAAGTGTTTGAGTTGAATTAATGTTGTTTTTTTCTCTCTCTCCATTTTTTAAAGCAGCAGTCTGCTTTTTGAATCCAACAATCAGCCCACCTAGTGGTGGTCCTGACGGCACCATGCTCTTGATCTCTGCCTTGACCACAGGAGGCGCGTTCTTGAGCTTGGAGGCGGCGTGATCGATGAAGAGCTGCACTGCCACCTCGTCTAAAACAGGGAAGGGGGTCTGATTCTGGGAGGGGTTCTGGCTGGTTTCAGACGGTCTCTGGAGCTTGTGCATGGCCACAGCGGGGTAAGGGTTCTCCTGGACATACAAATCAAACAGAATAAAGACATGAGATTTGTGACCAAGTGACATTTGGTACTAAAATACTTGGAGGACATACGTTTTTAAAGAGCTGCTCTGCCAGCTCCTTGACGTGGTTCAGGACTTTTTGTGGGCAGGCCTCTTCTCTTCGGATCCGCTCCACCTGGTTGGCGACAAGCTGTGGGAAAACATCCAGACAAAATTATCCAAAAGGATTTTAAAAGAATTTTTTTTTTCAAAGATAAAAACTAAAGTACAGCTAAAAGAACATTTGTTGTGTAATGAAGCATTGTGTTGGTCCACACACAGGTATCACATCTAAATACAGATTAATGATTTCGCTATAACAAATAACAGTGCTTGGCGTAGATATACTTTTTTTAATTGTAGGACCTTATAATTCGATAATAATCAACACGGATTGAATCGTGGAATTGACCAAACAAAATGGAATCCAGTGTAAAACGCAGAATCTCACGGAATTCACTTACTTAGGTGAGTTTCTGAGGTATTTTGGCCGCTGCCGCTTCCTATACCTGCCGTTACCTGGTAACAGGCATGCGGGGTGAGCTCTGACTGAGCGCCCCTCCCGACACAGGAGAAGAAGAAAAAAAAAGCTGTGACCGCGACCCGCACAGCAAAAAACAAACTCGCTAAAAGTAACGTCCTCCAAAAATATGAAGCTAGCATAAAATTTAGGACAGAACAAAAGCCCAGCGGGTTTTTTCTTTATCTGTAGAATAACTCTTACGCAAGGTTTTTGGCACACGATGGGCTGGACGCCGTGAAGACCGCTTCCTCTCTCAGTCACAGACAGAGGGAGCAGCAGCAGAGACACGCTGAAAACTCCTGAACACTCAGTGAGTTGGGAGTCCGACTGGGAGTTTATCCATGATTTTGTCGTGTGTGCAGAATCAGATATTCCTTTAGAAAACATGAAAAAGCTTTGTCCGTTTTTTGATAAAACACTGTAAACGGTGTGTGTGTGTGTGTGTGTGTGCGCACGTGCGTGTCCATTACAGAGGTAAATGAGCTTAGATGGCAAGTGTTGGTTTTATGTTTCGTTATGACATATTTAATGTTACATTAAATTCTAAAACATTTTTAACTTTACAAAAAGATAACTTTATTGTGAGATTATGTTTCACACATAAAGAATGTTTTTTTTCTTAGTAAATAATTTTAAACACCTTTCAAAAAGAATTTAATATTCTACTGAACCACAGGTATTGTTATATTAGTGAAAATGAAATGACATTATTTTTTAAATTTCTGCAGCCATTTATTTGTTTAGTTATTGTTCAGTCACTTTATAATTACACACTTTTTAGGTTAATAATTATGGTTACAATGAAAATGTGGAATTCAGAGGAAAAAATGGAAAAAGTGGAATTAAAAAAATTTAAAATAGAAAAAACGGAATTTGGGAAAAATAAAACAGATTTTATAGAGTCCTATAATTGTGATGAATCTCAATTTAGTTTTGAGATTGTGACTGATCTTGTTATGCACAAAATTAAATTATGACTCAAAAGATGTTTARAGCATTAATAAGATTTTGTTTTATATAAAAAAGTTTTGGTGCATTTTCAAAAACTCTAAACAAAGAGCCTGTCTTACTTTCAGATGTTTATGTTTTTCTGTTGCGGTCAGCGACTAGCAGTAACGATGTGTTTTGAATTCAAGTGATGTTTCGGGCTCAAACTCCTCTGGTATTGCCTGATCACACAGCAAGATTTTAAAGTTGTCATCTGATTTTCAAAGACTTGAGAGACCCGACATATAACGATCATGGATACAACAGGTTTAGTCCTGGAACACTCAAATATGTACATATATATTTGTACGTATACTCAAATAYAGTATGTATATGTGGCTGTGTACAATGTACAGCCACATGGCAAAGACAACACACCACACAGGAAATCTCATAAAACCTAAGTCTTAATAATAATACATTAAACCTATATAGCGCTTTACTGATGATGATGGTGGTAAGCTACACTGCAGACTGACGGACAAACACATCAGGTGAGGAAGAAGCAGTGGTGATAGTTTGTGGACTATTTTTAACAAAGAGAGAAAAAAACAAAAAAAGGTGTCTCTGTTGTCCTTGACTGTTGGAAGAGGAAGATCGGCCAAAAATCGTCACAAATATCTTGCTGTGTGAACCCGACAGCGATGCGGTGCTCACAGAGAACTTTACTTCTATCCAGCCCACTGWCAGGAAGAGTTTTTTAATAAAAATGGTCATAAAACCTTTGCTGCCTTCCTCCATGTTTCTGTTGTTGTTGCTCATTTTCTGCTAGGATTTGTGTGAGAGGCAGAAGCTCGACAACAAAGGCTCTCATCACTTGAGTTGTGCGATGACGGCCATCTAAAGCCAACAGTGATCAATATCCCACCCCACTGTGACCAGGGCTGCCACGATTAGTTGACGACTAATCTATTATTGAAATAATCGATGACTAATTTAATAATCGATTAATCGGTTTTTTTTTTTTTGTTCTTTACTGTTTTTCTCTCCAAACTGCTTTGACACCTTCCACTGCCACATCTGCCTTTCTGTCCTTGACACACATGCACAGTAGTGGTA
>NW_013952643.1:492294-499690 GCF_001266775.1 Austrofundulus limnaeus | reverse complement strand
CGATTAGTCGACTAATCGAAAAAATAATAGGTGATTAATTGATTATAAAAATAATCGTTTGTGGCAGCCCTACCTGTGACCACTGGTTCATGCCCAGTGAGAAACAGATTTTTTTGAGCTAAACAGACTCACGTCATCAAACAGGTCGATGGGTCGGTAGGGAGGACCCCTCTCTGACACGAAGCCTGCGAACGCCATGCCATCCAGCACCTTCATGAGGAAGTCGTCCTCTGTCAGCGCCCTCTGACCCAGGAAGGCTGCCTGTGGAAACACAGCTGACTGTCAGCTTCTCCTTTTTATTACGTCTCAAGACAAAATAGAAAACTATTTATATTCTTTCTGTTCCTGTACCTTATGGAAGCGGATCACAGGCTCTGGGTGAATGCGGATTATATGTAAACACCAGCGGTAGCCCTGGAAGAGTCGAGCAAACAGCCACAGGAAGACCGCTCGGATTTCCTTATCCTGAAACGAAGTGACGTGAAGATGAAGTGAGCTGCTGGACTCTCAAAACATTACCGTCTCGTTTCAACTGTTTTTCTCCATGTCAAGCAGGAAAACAAAACAAGACAGAAGCTTCTGCCTGACCTGGATCTTGAGAGCAGAGGGTTGGGTTGATTGTGGAGGGAAGGCATGATCTGCAACTTCCAGCTCTGGGTCCAAAACCTGCAACAGGAAAAAAAACGTGAAATCCTGTGTCTGTCCCTCTGCTGTTCCAACTCATGTACAGAACTAATGTAGAACAAAGAGAACATGGAAGCTGCAGAAATGAAGTCATCCTTAGATCAGTGAAGTTGTATTCAGTACGTTCTATGTTTATATTTATTGTTTAATTTGGATTAAAGTTCTTTTCATTCTTATATTTTATGTTGYAACCTGAAAGTGTTTCTTTTTAGAGGCTCTTTTTACAAATCTGCTCCAAGTTCTTACAAATTCAAAGTTTAGCGTCATTTCTGATTTGACTTCTTTCATTAAAAGTAACCAATAAAAATGTCAAAACTTTACCATCACAAAGTATATTGTAAGAAGTAATAAACTAAGGTTATCATATCTGGATGAAGATATGTTTTTAAAGCTTGTAGGAAATAAAACCAGTATTTCACTGGGCGGCGGCTGCTGAAATCAAGTTGGTGACTTTAAACTGAGAACATGTTTTCTGTTGCAGGCTCACTGACAATACTCATACAGTATGTTTTACATTTATCCAAAGAGGCAGGGAGGTTAGTCCTGAGTGACATCAAGAGCTCAGTTAGTCCCAGGGTGACCTGTACCAGGGTCTCCGACCAGAGGCGAATCCTGAGAGAGTGAGTATCAGTCACATGGAGGCAGTGCTTAAAAGCCTGAATTTTGCCTGAAACTCTCAGACTGAAGAAGTCTCTTGGAGGAGAGACGAAACGTTTCATTAGAGAAGAATCCGTCCAGAAGACCTACACAATTTTTTTTTTTAATTTTTTACCTGGATTACTGAGATGCATCAGGACATTTTGAACCATTTTTTTGAAGAAAGACCATCCATCATTAAACAGAGGTGGAGGCCTCCGCTTTCAGTTGTCCCCCTCCTACAGCGCTGTTATTGCCAGTATCATTCCACCCCCTGTTAACAATAGGTGTTAATTAGGTGTCAACGATAGCCATGTGATGTGAGTATCAGTCACATGGAGGCAGTGCTTAAAAGCCTGAATTTTGCCTGAAACTCTCAGACTGAAGAAGTCTCTTGGAGGAGAGACGAAACGTTTCATTAGAGAAGAATCCGTCCAGAAGATCTACACAATTTTTTTCTTTTTAATCCTGAGAGACTTGATTTATTGGAAATAAAATAGTTCAAAATAAACATTTCCAACATAAAAATCACCTTTTGGAACTGATTAAAGTTGTAATCAGATGTTCTGGTAATTTTAAGTGTTCCGATTTTCATTAGTGCTCGCTTTAGTATTTTGTTTTGCAAACTAACCAAATTAATATATTTAAAAATGTGGTATCAGTGCCTCTCTAAATATTTTATTCTCTGAGTCACCAAACTAAATCCAAAGGAGAGCAAAGTGTTTAAGCTCTGGTTTATGGTTGCTGCCCAATGGATCATCTGAATCACTGAACCTAGCCGAGCAATTTACCAAATTACCCCCCGTCCCCGCATCAGCTTTCAGKTTTACAATTACCCGTTCATGTGTCACTGCACAGTAAACAAGATCAGTTTTGTTGGCAAGATAAGACCATCAGCTGGTTTCCTCTGTTTGACTGAAACCTGGCAACAACAAATGGACTTTTAACAACTTAATGACTCCACTCCACCTGGCTTTGTGTACACCTTTCAACCCCACAGCACYGGTCGCAGCGGTGGTCCAGTGAGAATTTATTGTGAGATGTGGAAAGTCCTGCCTGTGTCAGTAGGCCTACCTACTGTTAGTTTATTCAAGTGCATTCTGTGTGAACTGWCTGGACCCACTCCCACCACCATCGTTTGATATCGCCCACCATGGTCTTTTACTGGGAGACTTTAACATTCATATTGTCCGTATATATAATAATAATAATCAAGTTAATATCCTCAACTCTCCAGCCCCAGTTAAAACAAACCCCCCAGGTTTACTCCTGAACTTGGGTCCATGAAAGCCCAAATTCATCAACTGGAACGATTCTATAAAAAATATTTTACCATCCACAATATTTTAGTCTGTGCTTCTTATATTGATTTTTTATTTTGTTTTTAATTATATGGTTAAGCTTACAGGAAACAACCTGTCAGAATATGGATCAGGGTCCACATAGAGACCTGCTGGCTACAGACCAAACTTGTCATTAGGAGCAAGCATCACACCACACAACAATCTCCAGGTTTAAAGTCATACAGTACACAGGTCAGCTACTGAGAGGAACAAAAACATGGACAACCCTGAATTTCACAACAACACAATATTTTTATAAATCTATTTTTTGTCTTTAGATCTGGGGAATTTGGTAGATGACCCGGTCAGTGGACCCTAGTTCAGGGTGTTTCTAAAAAAGACTTTGACACAGAAAATATGCTGGAGATTTACAAGTATTAAACTGAATACTGGAACAGGGAAAAAACTAAAAAATTGTGCAATCAAGGGTTTTAGCATAATCATTGCCAATTCTGTGTAATAAGAACACATTACAACATAAAACTAAGCAACAAATATTATAAGAGAATTTGCATTTTCTGTGAAAATGCAAAGTGAATTTTTAATGCTGAAAGTGTTTTGCAGGGGGAAATAAATGTAAAAAAATTTTGCAATTTGTGGTAAAATTTCCAAAAAAGCTGAAATTAGCAGTAAAGTAGCCAAGAAGTAACTGAAAAGCTGAATCTAGCGCAAAGATGAAAAAGGAGAGCGTGTTTGTTGAATTAAGCTGCTGAAAAGCACAAAAAATATAATTTGCAGAATAGTTGAAAAGTGCAGAAAGATAGCTGAAAAGCAAAAGAAAAGGCATAAGAAGTGGAAAAAAAAGATGAAGAATGTCAAAATAAACACAAAGAAGTTAAAAAAGCAGAACCTGAACAAACGGTGAAAGATGCAGGAAAGGAAATTTTGAAGGGTTTTAAGGATGTTGAAGAGAGATCCATTCATTTTTAATGAAAACAAAAAGGGCCAAAAAGAGTAAATATCTCAAAAAGTATATATTGAAATACCAAAAATCATTGCCGGACTGTCCTGAAGGAACTTGATATGTGAAATGTTGACATAACACAAAWATAGCAGAACAACATATGCTGAAAAATATATGAAGGAAGAAAATGGATCATCTCATAATATTCACACAATAAGAGTCTTGACAAAATAAATGTAAACAGTTTCTGTGATATACCTTTAAGACCCCTCCCCTTCCCCTAAACGGCAAACCCTACTCCACTTAAGGGTACTGTTTATTTTCTATCCAGGAACAGAAGTCAGTGTAGTGACACAGGTAGATATGAACAACACGATTTCTTGATTTCAGTCTTTCTCAAACCTTTTTTTGACAGGCGTCTCTTTAGGTATAACACCTGTCCTGCATCAACATCACTCACCTCAGCTCCTTAAATGAGTGTGACAAACAGCTGTTTCATATTGTTTTTAAAACATCATAAATTAACTCAGTTTAATAATTTTCATTAAAATCCTCAATTTTAGCAACAACTTCTCTCTCTATTTTCCAAGCTTTCCCTCTGTTAAAGAGAAAAACAACCAATATAATCATGAATGGATTTTTGGACATGATTTGTGTCATGTCAAGATCACGTTGGGGTCACCAATTTGTAAAGAATTTTATATATTTGAAGCCTGGATGACATGCAGAAAACCGATTCAGTTCTCAGTTACATGTTTATTTTCAGATCTAAAGACTCCAGTTCTCTCTGAACCTCTCTGTGGCTTCAGAGTCTAAACCAAAGCTTTGTTTACACTTCATGCAAGACGTGTGGCTGCGGCCCAGTGATGACGTAATGGCGTGTGTGTCACCGACAGCAYTGAATGCTTATACTGGTAAAAGACGTGGGGGATACATTATAGTAATCCCTCCCTCTGCCCTCTCACAGCATATATCACACGCATAGCTTAGCATGTAAATAACTGCTAGTTGCAAAAAAAACTGCTAGTTGCGAGTTTAGCTTGTTGGTTCAACAGATGCGGGAGATGGACGAAGAAAAACACTTCTCCTATTTTCAAATGTCCGCTGCTCGTTTCGACGAACTTGCCCACTGGATCTTTTTTTTTTCCCCCACCGGATCTCCCCTCACCATCAGCATGCAGCAACGCAGTAGAGGAGTCACAGATTGTTGTACCTCCGGACCACCTCAGTGAGTTTCTCTTCGAAACTATCCATGTTTAGAAACAAAAACCGGCCTCTGGTAGCGAGTAGYGGGTAGCGGTGGCACACAGCACAAAAACGCCCACAAACTTTGAACCAATCACACGCCTCGAGCCGCATCCTCCGCGTCTCGGAGTGCTGACTGGGGGCAATGCACAGGACAGCTGTCACCGGGGGGTCGCAGCAGGAGTGCAGACGGAAGTTGCGCAACTTTTTTCACTCAGCGGGTGGTAAAAGACGTGCGACAAGAAGTATTAACCAGCCTTGAGTGGCAGCAAATCACGTTTCCCTGATCACACCCCCTGGGGGTGGTCTCTCTTACGTCAGCAGTGGAATGCTGAAAAAGTAACAACATTACACAAACGTTGTTCTTACACTGCTGGAGCGAGGCACATATTAATTAGAGACTTGTTGATTCTCTTACTGTTTAAAATAAATGACTACAACTGACCACTGAGTATAAGATAAATCTGTCACAAAATATCTAACAGATATGCATCCCTAAAATAGGTCCAGAGAGCAACAAGGTGTTGCAAAACTAGTTTTTTTCTGGCCTCGGGACCCTCAGGGGCCCACACCCCACAGTTTGAGAACTACTGCTTTAAGTGTTTGTGTTGGTGAGCTCATCTGCCCCCCAGTTCCAGTTCCAATAAATGTGGGCTGACCGGTCTCTGGAGAAGACCCTACATCCATGTGGTTTCAGTCAAGACAAAATCACCCAAGGGGGTCCACACCCTGCTGACAAGGACCAGCAGGATCCTCAATCTGCCAACTTCTCAGTTTGGTGTGTAAATTATCAAAGGAATATTTTAGATGTATAAAATCTTATAAACAGAGAGAGAGAGGAGAACAAATATCCCAACCCCTCTGTGATTCAGCACAATGCAACAATTAGACTGGTTAGAATGGCATGACATTTTCTTCATGCCTGAACTTAGCAGATATCTTAAAACCCTCTGACCAGTTTCAGCTATTTGTGTTAGAAATAACTGTTTAAATATTGAATGCCCCAAACTCTGAGAAACTAATTATATAAACAAAATAATCCTGCAATAAAACTCTTCAGAATTAATGCATCAGATCATTTTACTGTTTTCCAAGTAGATGTTTTCTCAGAATCAGACAATAAATACTGCTGTGGGAAGACTCTTCTTACAGCATCCTAACACACATTTGCTATGTCTAAGTTAAGAATGCCAACTCGAGCCTCAGCCAAATAAACAAGTCTGAAGCCAAATAAACACATCTGACCTTTGTCTTCAGAAACATGACAAGGGCAGAAAATCCAGAATTATGCAAGCAGTTTGGTTTACAACAGATTAATCAGCCTTCTTTTGTAAAGAGAGAATATTCAGGTGATACAATCTTTTGAATGTGACTGTGGTTACAACATCAGCAAACTGAAAGGACTACACTTGCAGACAGGTAAAGATGTTATTGTCCACCTTCATTTGTGAGCATTGTGGTTTTACAGCAGCTTGTCCTCAGTAGGACTTCACATTAAAAAGTTAAAATTTGTGAAAAACAACAACTTTACATTAAAGAAAGGATGCTTCTTACCAAAAGCTAACCCTAATGCAGAAACACTGTATGAAAAGCTGCTGTTATTCTGTGAGATGTCATAAGCTGTTTCACTCTTTATAGCTTGTGTCAAACTCCAGGCCTGCAAACCAAATGTGGCCCATGATGGCATTTTATATGGCCCAGAAGAGTTTCAAAGATGTTTTAATAACTTAAAATAAGCAGAAGCTGCTTTAAAGCCATCAACTACATCTCCAATAATATATGTTGATTATTTATGTTGATACTTTTGTTGCAGCCTAGTTATACTGGGAAGTGAGAATTTACCACTTAAAAGTAATAAATTAAAACTGGAAAGCCCCTCCAGTGGGAATTCCCTGTAGGAAAGTGGGCGAGTTTAGAACTAAAGATGACTGCTACTCACCACATTTCAACATTGAGTAAAACACTCTTATTTTTACAATTAATAGTTAATAAGTTATTTGTTTTACAAAGAGAATAGAGAGAAGAGTTGCCAACTGTCCCATATTAGCCAGAATGTCTGTATTTTAAGCCAAATTGAAGTATCCTGTGGGATGCTTATTCTCCTGACTACAGCCTGTGTCAGCCTCTCTGCACGTTATTTACTTCACATTTAGTCAATAGTACACATTAGTACTTTTTAGTATTTATAAGAGGACGAGTTAAAACATTGTTTCTATGCAGGAAATACAGTATCATGTAGAGCGCAGTTAATGATTGTTAGCATAGCAATGAGATGACGAACAGGACACTTCGTGTTTCKTCGAAGTTAAACACCAAATCCTGAAGTTAATCACAACTGGTCCTTTGAAGGCCACCATAATGCCCATGATGCCCTCAGTGAAACAGTTTGACATTCCTGATTTATAGTACTGTATTGCTTCAGTTTGCTGATGTCACCTGATTGAACAAACAAGTTTTAATTTTCTCTTACTGCAAATTAGTATGTTGTTTAAAAGCCTATTTTCACTGTGACAAGTATTTTAAGGTATGTGTGTGTGTGTGTGTGTGTGTGTGTGTGTGTGTGTGTGTGTGTGTGTGTGTGTGT
>NW_013952643.1:481330-492007 GCF_001266775.1 Austrofundulus limnaeus | reverse complement strand
GTGTGTGTGTGTGTGTGTGTGTGTGTGTGTCATAGTTGACAATAAGAAAACTTCAAGATAATGGTGGCCTAATATTTGGAACTAACCCATTCTTTGACTTTTCCCACAAAAACAAACAGCATATCCACTAACCTGGAATAAAACACTGTGTATTTTAGGATCAACACATCTGAGATTTCTTGGTGCAGTGATTAACTTCAAATCCCGTATTTTAAAAAAATCAAATACGAAGGTCTAGGCAATGCCCCACATGAGTCAGTGATTAGGGGTGCTTTTTAGCTCAAAATGGTGTAAAAGCAGGGGCAGACTCACCGAAGAAGAAAAATTCACAGGTAGTGTGTGCACAAATGGACAGTGTGCAGCAACAGTCTTATAGTGTGGGTTTATTTCAGCACTTTCGCAACCTGCTGGCAAAACGTTTTGCCCCTCTCCACACAAGAACTTATTGTGTGATTGGTCAGAAGTTTGTGGAAGTGTTTTGCTTAAACTGCTCACTTAAAAAAAATACTTGCTTCCAGAACCTGACAGCTTTAGGTTACAGACATTTATAAAGACAGTCAAACGGGCCAAAATCTCTGGGATGGAGATAAAACAGATGTGCACAGAGGAATCTGTCTCATAAAAACTGTGGAGCTTTAACTGCGACAGATATGTGGACGAATAACTTTGAGTGACAAGTCTCTGATTTTTTTATCTTTCCACACTGTAGACTCTAGAGGGAAGAAACCCTGTCCAGTGACACATACTGCAGCAGAAGGGGKTTCCCAGGCGCTCGGCATGGTGCGTCTCAGGGGCTATGAAAGGTGTGTGCAAAAACAAACGCTGAACAGCCACATGACCGCGCATCGTCCAGTCGGCTGCTGACCAACCATACTGAGCCTTTTAACTTTACTAAGAGAATAAGATGCTTCTAAAAAGAAGTGGAACCCGAATTGTTCAAATTAAAACGATGCCCAACCCCACAGATAAGTGTGATTGGTATTGCCTTTTTCATTTTGAAGATGTAATAAATACATGAAAGGAAAACTAATCTAGGAGGACTTTCCTGACATCTTTTCTTATGAATCAGCACAAAGTGTTTAGTGTTTTATGGAAACCACACAGCATCCATCATCCGGCTTTGTCAAGTCTGGATGTGTGAAGGGTCCACTTACCATGGAGAGTGCAGTCTGGGTCTGCTGTAGGAGCGGTTCAGGCAGCAGGGAGATGTGAACACATTCAGGGATGCTTATCGTGCCTCCGTCCAGGTCAGCAATGATTACATCCAACTAACAGACACATAAACACTGCTCAGTTTTCAAAATTTAGACATATCATTGTAACCAGTGGACAAAAGCTGAGGAGAAGGTTGGTTCTCTTACTGCACAATGCCACAAACCTAACAACAAAAACCTCACATTATGAGGTGTCTACAGTCTTATGTAGGAAATATGAGTTCAAATTAAAACCTGCACTTCTAGTTCTGAAGAAGTATCTGAGGAATCTATCTGAAGTTCTTGTCTTCAGAAGGGATCTGAGAGAAAACAGTGAGTTGTTAAACAGCGAGAGGCACACTGGCTGAAAGAAGACAAAAATGTCCACGTTTTGATGTCTTTTTGTATCCAAAAAAGTTACAAGAGTAAGAGGAGTCTGCAAAAAACTGAACTGTCTTCAACATTCTGTAGATAACTGTGCAGAAATTTTTCAATAAAAAATTTTATTCAAAAATTGTATTCATTTCATTAAAAATAACTACATATAATAATAAAGAAAATACACAAATCAAAAATCAAAATAAAATGAAAGGTAGCAGAAGAAGAATAAGTCTTTTATCCCCAGAATACATTCAAACGGAGCATAATTTACAAAACAATACTAAATAAAATTAAAAACATCAGCTCAAACATTCATATAGCTTCACATTTTTTCTTTTCATATACCTTCAAAAAACTAGCTTTTATCTGTCTCTTAAATATATACATAGATCTGGCATTTTTAAGATCATCCTCCAGACCATTTCACAATCCTATRCCTTGGATTAAATTACATCTTTCTTTCAAGCAAGTATGAAAATATGGTTTCACAAACATTATTTTATTTATTTATAATCTTTATTTAACCAGGAAGTCCCATTGAGATTAAAAACCTCTTTTCAAGAGAGACCTGAGAGCATTTTCATACCCTTAAGATAATAACTGTCTCTCTTAAAGTTTGCCTGAATGTTAACATCAGATTTAAATTGTGATTGTGTAAAAAAAAAAAAACAAAGAAAAAACAGATATTGAAAAGCCAGTTCAGCCATAAAGTCTGCGATCCATTTAAACTTTAAAATATGTTTCTGCTGTCGACCATGTCTGAACTGCAGGTCCAAGGGGAGCTCCGTTTTCTAATGTCTTTCTTGCAAAATATCATGGTTGCCTAACACACTTTACTGTGAAGCTCACTGAGCTCAAGCTACATGTTTTGGTGTACGATTTGCATGTTTATGTCAAAAACGCAACAAGACAAAAGATTTGATTTGACGGTTTAATAAAAGACAGCTGAGTGACCCAACAGGTCTGTAGGACATGAAACAACATGTAATCAAACCCTGCATCAGAGAAAATGAAGGTCCATCCCAAGGTTTGTCCTTCTGTCTATAAAGCCTTCTCAACTTCTCACACTAAGACTAGTGGCAGTTTCCACCTGGGTCATATTTCTCTTACAGGTGTTCATCGTGAGTTTCTCTGATGCAGCTTTACAATATTTTCAATCCACTGAGACAAACAATGAATAAAAGGCACGACAACATTTAAAAACAACATTTTAAGACTGAAGAACTACTAAAAACTGTCAAATAAACAAGGTCAGAGAAATATATCAACCACTGTTGTCCACACTTTCCAGTTTTGATTAAAACTCTCCAGTTTTGAATAAAACTCTCCAGATGARCAGTAAAACATTTTCTACAACAGAATAAAAGCTCAGCTGCATCGTTTTGTATTTTTACTTGTCTTATTTCAGGTTTATCATGTCCTGGATGATTTATAACTACACCAGAATCATGTTAGAAGTTAACCTTTTGTCAGAGCAATGGAACAGGATGCACAGAAATGTTTTTTTTTTCATGACAAATGTTTTAAGAAACTCTGTGCAATCTCAAAATCAGTCACTTTGGGGTGTTTTGGCCACTTTGGCCTTTTTTCACATTTGTAGAAAATAAGACTTTAGTCTTTTATGATTTATTTTTTTTACACAGTATGAAAACTAACGCTGTTCCAATACCAGGTTTTAGCAAACCAAGCATTACAGTTTGGGTACTTGCTGAGACCAAGTACCGTCCCCTAGTACTTACCAAGTTAGAACGTAAACAATACACAAATTTCTTTAGAACTAGGTTGCTCTCCTTCCTTATAGGCCTACGGCTCCCGAGTATCAGGGTATTTTGTACGAGTACTTTTAAAATGCTAGTATCAGGTACGATGCTGATACTATTAWAGGTATCGAGAAAGCACTACTGAAAACTTACCAGTTCTTGTGTCTCAGAGCGAAAGAAGGAGTTGACCCCGATGATGAATGGGGTGGGAGTGCTTAGGACCTCTAGCAGTTTTCCAGGCAATATGGGAACGTAGGTAAAACTGAGGAAACAGAAAGAAGAAGATGCTTATGACACCAACCACTGTCACAGCCTTACATGAGCAGTGACTGAAACACATCCCAGACTGTGAGGAACGGGATCACACCTATATTTGAGTGGGAACATGATGGCCAGAAGACCTCGGCATGCGTCGGTTAGCCTTTGGTAGCTGCTGGACAGGAACAAGATCTTGTGTTCTGTCAGGGCAGCACAGAACAGATACAGCACGTTGACTATACCTGAGGAGAAAACAAAGAGGGTGTGAGAGGAAGAACAAGGTTTCACAAAGGAAACATCTAAAGTCTGTCAGACAAGGCTACATATTCATGTTTTTATTATTTTGAATATCCCACAAAACTATTAAGAGTTATGAAAATCAGTCAGTTTTTATTTTAAATTTTGTCAAAAATATTCTAAACGCTACCAGCAACAATTCAACCTTAAAGAATTAAACCTTTTCTGACATACTAGTGAGAAACAATCAGTCTCATTCAGTTTAAGATTTCATTTGATAACAAAAAGTACTTTACAGTGTAAAGACTATTAGAGTCAGCTTGAAAGCCAAAGTTTCAAAAAAAAAGATTTGATTGATCTTTTAAAACAGCATGTGTTGAAGATGACTCTAAGCTACTGCCACATCAAGTTTTAGTCAGTTTTACAAACACTGAGCTGAACTTTAGCCATTTTTCAGCTGGTTAAAGATGTTTAGTTGTGGCGAACATTTGAAGTGACTCAAAAAGTTAAACAGTTGTAGATGTGCATCCAATGATTACTTTCTGCAAGTTCTTCAATTTGTCAATTGGTTCATAAGATCTTTTAGCAGACAAACACAAAAACTGTGATTGTTCGCCTTTCGGAGACGGGCAATAGAACAGCTCAACTTCTTAGTTTCTCATACCAAGTTGCCTGAATAGCTGAGCCACACTGCAGCCGCTGACAGGAAGAGAGTCATTGATGGGAGTCTGGATGACTTGCCGGTCACCAGCGCCTAACGTTATAGTTCTCTGTAGATTAAAAGAGAGGAGAGCAAACAAAGGAGAAGGATTAGAAAAAGGGTGACAATACCACAAAACAGGTGTGCTTTTCAGAAAATCCGGGTGGTTTAATCACAGTTGAGCGTGCCCAGAAAGCAGCGTGAATCAGAAGGCAGAGAAATGGAGAATCCGAGGAGCTTAGCAGGTAGATGTCAAATAAAACCCAAGCCATTCCAGCTGATCAGGATGTGAATGAGGCTTCAAAAGACTCCATGCCAACAACCGTACTGCAAAACACCAGTAACACCTGAACAAAGAGCTGTTATGAGCAACAGAAATCCCAAAGACGAGGCAGCTGTCATGCATTGAGAACTTTCCACAGCAGTTTAATTTGGAAAGGGACCAATTCATACGGCCACATAAAACCTGTAAGATGTGTACCGAGTTATTACTGAAGGACAGTTAAGCTTTGACCATCAGGATGAAACTAGTTGAGATCAAATCAACAGATCAGAAGATGTGATTTCTGTCATACTTGAGGTGTTTTGGGGCTCACTACCTGTTTAAAGTGTACACAAAATCCAAAGACGTTTCATGTGAAACTAGTCAGTGTCTGTTGAGGCTTTCCGGGTAAAAGTGTGCCTACCATGCACAGAACTGATAGTGAGCCACAAATTAGAAATGAGATACTGTGATCCAACATCTGATCATTTGGATGCTTAAAAAATGGGCAGGAAGGCCTGAAGTGTGTCTGTGTGTGCTTTATRAAAACTATCTATGTATACTTTCATATGGCTGAGAGGCTATGAGTTTCACCTGATACTATTAGTTTATCTCAATGTCAAAAAMAGATTGGCCAATACAGTCTATATTTTAGACTTTAGATGTGTTCAAATACAGGGGCTGCATCCATCGAAGGACCTGGCCTACCTTGTCAACCACGAAGACCTGAAGAAAATGGCTGTGATTTGAATGGTCTACCTTTAAACTTTATTCTTACCCTTACATCTGCTTATGTCCTGTGGCCTAGCAAACGTGACGGCACTAAACAGAGGCGAAGAAGATTGAAAATAGCAAAATATTAATATATTAATATTATAAACAAAATATGCGATTCTTGTCAATCTAAGGGACCTGCCAAATGAGCTCGTTAACAAAGATTTCTGACAAGAACAATATTAAAACACATCTATGCAAATGACAAAACAGTGTTAAACATTCAATTTTTGTATCGCCAGACTTATTTTAAACCGGACTCCTGTCTTGCTCCGTCCTCTATTATGAGCAAAAAATAAATAAAATCTCTCGGTTGGCCCACATTGCATCCTGGAATAAAGTGGGCTGAGAAGGATACACTAGAATCGTCCCTCAAATCAATACAGTGGGTAAAATAAGTTTGAACACGTCACCATTTTTCTCAAAAATATATACATGTATTACTAAAGGCGCTAATGACGTAATTTTCACCAGATGTCAGTAACAACCCAAGTGATCCATACATACAAAGAAATCAAACCATAAATGTCCAGAAATGAAGCTATTTGTAGCAATGTGGAATGGCACAGGGAAAAAGTATTGAACACATGAAGAAAGGGAGGTGTAAAAAGGCATGGAAAGCCAAGACACCAGCTGAACTCTCTCAGTAATTAGAAAGCAAGCCTGCCCCTTGTCAGTGCAAATTAATATCAGCTGGTTCAGTCCCAAATGATGACCAGGTATCACACAAGAACCATCTGATGATGGGTAAAAGTAAAGAGCTCTCTCAAGACCTTCACAACCTTATTGTTGCAAAGCATAATGATGGCATCGGTTACAGAAGAATGTCTAAACTTCTGAAGGTTCCAGTGAGCACCGTTGGGGCCATGATTCGGAAGTGGAAAGAACATCATTTCACCATAAACCGACCACAACCAGGTGCTCCTTGCAAGATTTCTGACAGAGGAGTTAAAAGAATGATCAGAAGAGTTGTCCAAGAGCCAAGGACCACTTGTGGAGAGCTTCAGAAAGACCTGTAATTAGCAGGTACGATTGTTTCAAAGAAAACAATAAGTAATGCACTGAACCACCATGGCCTGTATGCACGCTCACCACGCAAGACTCCACTGTTGAAAAAACAGCATGTTGAAGCTCCTTTAAAGTTTGCTGCACAACATTTAGACAAGCCTGTGTAATACTGGGAGAATATAGTCTGGTCAGATGAGACCAACATTGAACTGTTTGGATGCCAGAATACACATCATGTTTGGAGGTCAAATGGCACTGCACATCAGCCCAAAAACACCATACCAACAGTGAAGTTTGGAGGTGGGAACATCATGGTGTGGGGCTRTTTTTCAGCATATGGTACTGGCAAACTTCAAATAATCGAAGGAAGGATGAGTGGAAAAATGTACAGAGACATTCTTGATAAAAATCTGCTTCCATCTACCAGGATGATAAAGATGAAACATGGCTGGACATTTCAGCAAGACAATGACCCCAAACACAAAGCCAAGGAAACTCTCAGTTGGTTTCAGAGAAAGAAACTAAAGCTGCTTGAATGGCCCAGCCAATCACCTGACCTGAATCCAACAGAAAATCTATGGAAAGAACTAAAGATCAGAGTTCATAGAAGAGGTCCACGAAACCTTCAAGATTTGAAGACTGTTTGTGTGGAAGAATGGGCCAAAATCACACCTGAGCAATGCATGCCACTAGTTTCTCCATACARGAGGCGTCTTGAAGCTGTCATTGACAACAAAGGCTTTTGTACAAAGTATTAGATAAATTTCAGTAAGCGTGTTCAATACTTTTCCCTGTGCCATTCCACATTATTACAAATAACTTCATTTCTGGACATTTATGGTTTGATTTCTTTGTATGTATGGATCAAATTTCATGTCATTAGCACCTCTAGTAATATATTTACTGAGAAAAATGGTGACGTGTTCAATACTTATTTTACCCGCTGTATTTGTTGACCGCATTTGGAGGAGTCTTTGAATTTGGATAGCCTTCAATACCACGCATCGACATAATCAATAATCAAATTTGGCCATCGAAGGATGCAGCCGCCATTTTTAAAGTCGCCATATTGGATCCTTTTCCCAGTGGGAAGGGGGTCATGTAGTTTAAAGGCAGCCAGAAATGGATTGCTTCAACCAGTTGAGGAATATTTCTTGTGGTTCATAAGTTAAAACCACAGAAAGTTGAAACAACAACTTGGAAAGCTGGAACAACAACAACAACTAGGAAAGTTGCTCATGATGCACAGCTATTTGACGTGTTCAATTTGCTGTCCTTGGTGCTGAACACACACCTCTGTGATGAATAACAYTTTGAACTTTCTGTGTTGATAACTTAAAGAAGCACATGGTATGTAGTGAAGGCAAGACCTGTTACCTGTCATAACATCAATTGTCTAAAGGCCTAATTAGAGCCCTCTTCATCTACAACATACGACCATGTTATCTCATACTTATGTTGTATTACGTGGACACACTGAAGAGAACCATGCAAGTCTCTGTACAAGAAGTCTCTAGTTCTTATGAACTGCAGTGATGTGAGAGTAAATAATGACATGTTCACTTTTGAGATCATACGCTGATTTCAAGAATCAAACTTATGTGTTGTCAATTTCTATGCTAGATGTTAAAATCAGTTGTTGGTCACAGACTAAAATTATCTTCATTAGTTTTCCTCCAACAGGAGCTGTGAATAGATTGATCCAAGGAAATGGGTGGAGAAAAAGAAGCTGAAGAAGCTGATTGGTAGTGGGAGATGGGGTAAGGAAGTCAGGTTGGCATACCAAACTATCTTCATTTTCCTCATGGCTGGGCTACACGCACACACACACAGCAGGATAAAACACAGGTTAGAAACAATACCAGTGAATGCCTTARCTTGATAACAATATGACAGTCATGGCAAAACAAATAAGCTGCACAAACATTAACATAACAGAAACAGAAACAGAAAAATATGTAATGATGGCAACATTAAATGAGACACATGCAAAACAAAAACATCATATGGAAACAGCAGCATTAAGTGTTTTAAAATAAAAATAATAATATATACATTGTTTTTATTTATAACCATGAACAGAAAAACAGGAGAAAGCAGAATCCATTGTTTTTAAAGAGGAACTTCCAACATACATGTGAAAAGCTTAAATTAAGAATGGAGATATATTTTGGTACATTTGGCAAAATAAATGTGATGAATTGATTGATGAATGGATGGATCGTCTAACTGATATTGCAGTAGAAGCTAAAGAACTACACAGTAGATTTTAACAATGTTATAACAGTCGTATTGGGCTGACAAAAGAATGTCTAAATTTGACATATTTTAATTTCACAAGTGAAGACATGCAACTGGCTCCATTTACTCCATTTAATTACCTTTACAACTGAAGCATCTTCTACCTAATACATGTGGAACATGTGTCAAACTCAAGGCCTGCAGGCTCGCATGACATTTTATGTGGCCGGCAAGAGTTTCAAAGATGTATTAATGTCTTTGAAAAAAGCTGCTTTAAAGCAGCAAGCACGGACTGTATACTTCTTCTCCCATAATGCACGTTGATTATTTTACATACAAACTGACAGCATCCCACCATCCCTGTGAAGGTGCACAGGGTTCAAAAGTAGCTGGTAGTTGCAGAATTTCACTATGTAAAATCTTCATTTAACTGCATTTTTTGACGACTACTTTTGCTGTGGCCCAGTTATTCTGGGAAGTGGGAATTTCCTACTTATAAGTTGTAAATTTAAACCCCTACAGTGGGAATTCCCTGTCGTAAAGTGGGACTGCTGTATTATTTATTTCACATTAAGTCAGTCGTACACGTAGTACTTTCCCATGTTTATAAGAGAACGTGCTTAAACACTGTTTCTATGCAGGAAATACTACATAGAGCTCAGTTATTGGTTGTTAGTGTTGCTCAGCCATAACAATGAGACGAGGAACGTGACATTTGTGTTTGCTTGAAGTTAAACATGAAACTTGGAAGTTAATTATAACTGGTCCTTTGAGGACCACCATAATTCTCGTGTGGCCCTCTGTGAAAATTTTAACACCCCTGATGTACAAGATCAACTTGATCCTGAAAATTAAAATTGAATTATTAAGTTTCTCTATACATACATACACATATTTATACTACAGTTTATATTACAGGGAGGAAGTTTATTTTAAGCAAAAGCAGAAAAAAAAATAAACACTTTAGTTCTATACAAGAAAATTCCCATAAACTTGCATTTGCATTCAGTAGTGTAATGACTTTCCTTGTGTTTAGTTTTAAAACCATATTTTAAACTAATTCTCAATCTTTCATTTTTTATCTTGAAACCTGTTTTTTCTGAAATGGAGTAAGTTTCAGGAGCACATGATGACTGCATCTAGTTTGAGAGAGAATTTGTCACACAGACTTAACAAGTTCAAATTTGAAGTGACAAGCCTCTGCAACTCATGAGAGGAAACTGAGAACCCTCACAGACATTTCCAGATAGTTGGCCACTCCCTCACAAAATACCATTTACCAACTAGCCAATGGTTGAAGCCCACTAAAGTATCAGCTTGAAACCATAATCTCAAAAAATAGAATTTTTAAAATGTTTTTGATTATATTTATTTATTTGTTGCTTCTAATACAATTTCTAAATAAATTATAGTTTAGGTGGTAAACTAATTCATACTCAATGGGGTTTTCATAATAATTGCATTAAAACAGCAAATATCCCTTGCCTGGTAATCAGTTACATAAATTCCCCGGAGTTTGGAATATCTCAGCTCAACTGTATATTGATCGTGGCCCCAACTTTTCAGAAGAAGAAAGGAAGAAATTAATTTTTCTTTTGTTTTGGACTTTGCGATTCTGATTCCATTGTTCTCTTCTGACTTCATTTACATGAGGGATTATTTTATAGACCTAATATCTGTCATGTGTTCAGACTGTCTGAAGTTGTCTGAAATGTAAACAACTTTTAGCTGCTGCCAACTAAACACGCTCATTTCGCTCAGTCAACTATGCAGCAGATTTTAGTAGTGAATGATGTGTATCTACTAGACACAAAAAAATGAAGAAAAGGTATTTTGACAAAGTTTCACAAATTTATCATCATG
>NW_013952643.1:472240-479983 GCF_001266775.1 Austrofundulus limnaeus | reverse complement strand
CATCAAAATTAAACGAAATAAACATTTGAAATATGAGTTTGTATGTAATGTATGAATTTAATATTCAAGTTTCACTTTTTAAATGGAATTACTGAAATAAATCTACTTTTTCATGATATTCTAATTTTATGACCAGCACCTGTATATCGCTACTACAAAAAAAACTGCATAAAACTGCAAGAAATGGTTGGCCAAATGTTTGCCCTTTATGTGTTTTGTCAGTAGTCTGATAAACAAAATGGACCTGAGATACCACAACAAAGCATAACTGTCCAAGTGGTGTCAGGAGAGTCAAATAATTGCGAATTTATTTACTGTTGGGAACCCTGCAGAAGGGGAGCAGCCCAAAGAAAAACAACCAATCTGTGCATATATTTTTACCATCCATCCATCCATTAGCTATACCCGCTTATACCTTTAAGGGTCACTAGTGCCCATATCCAGCAGTCACTGTGCGAGGGGCGGGGTACACCCTGGATAGGTCACAAGTCCATCACAGGGCCTACATTTGTACCAGGACATGAAAACAGTCAGACTTCTTCATCTCAGTGACATCACTCTTGTTGGCCTGTGTTCAGTCACTTCAGCTGTTTCCGTCCGTAAACAAAAGCCTGTGAGATCCCTTCAGGGTCCACGTAATTTTTGATAATTTCTTTTGCATTGTAAGGCCTGGCCCCAGTTGGCCTGGTCTTATTCTGCCCTGACCCTGGTTGTGAGTGCCACCTCAATGTGGGCGGTGATTATCGTATCAAAAATGCGCAAATCTCATGTCTTTTTATGTGCAACACACCAATGAACGACATCAAGCTAGAAGGAAAAGTACTGAAAACTGTACTGGACCATCCAGCAGCATGGCACTTAAGGAAGAGATGGCAAGACAACAGAGGGTGAGCTAATGTAGCTTGTTCATGTTTGGTAGCTTGCTACTGTTGTGTAGTTGAACTTGTGTGAAAAAACATGTTATAGTTGTTGCAAATGATTAAAGTAAAATTATTTAATCTGTATGACATGACTACCAATGAACCAATTAATGGGTAACATTAGCTGACATCAAATCGGGCCAAGCAGCCCAGTCCGAACAGAAACACAGGTCTCAGGGTTTCCAGAAATCAAGCTGGAGTTGGGCCATAACAGCTAATGCAAATTAGCAGAACTGTGGCCTTACAATGCAAAAAATGCCTTTAGTTTCGTATGTTTTTCCCTAGTCTTCTTGACATTGTATTGAGTAACTTAAACTAAGTTATGATTGGATAGCTGCAGTCAGCCTTGCTCTCAAACACATACACATTTGCACAAAGAAAACATACGATTCATGTTGAGCTTCTTGGGTATGTAACAACATTAGACTAATAAGAAAGATCTATTTAAGGTGATGTTGGACTTTAGCAGAGGAAGAAGCAGTGATAATGCCAGATTGAGTGAGGGTGACAGAATTTCTGTGTAATGAATAGTCTACACTTTGTGACCTTCCCTCCTGTTGAGTCACGAAAAGGAACAGTTCGCTCTTGGCAGGAGAGAAACGGTATGAAACTCTTTTATACAGACCTTTGAGGATGGAGTTTGGACTGTAAAGTGATGAGTGATGCTGTTTTCAGACGTGTTTAGGTGTTTGAGGACAGCATGCCATGATTTTTCTGTTTGTGCCAGTATATGAACTAATACTGATTAGATTTGAGTCTCTCATTCAGCCACTGCGCTGCCCAGCAAGAAGCCATCTGCCGTCCCATATGTTCACCAAGCAACTGAACCATGACCTGCATAGAACCCGCCTCCAATCTTTGCCTGTGTGTGTTTATTGTTTGTTTACAGGATTATACAGAGAGAAGTTGTTCTTAAGGACCTATCAACAAAAGGAGTGTCAAAATAATGAAAAACCACAAGAAATAAAATGTTCGACATGAATAAAATGATCTGTGGAAACTATCACACTAAACGCACAAAAAGCAAGTCATAAATTGCTAAAAGCCCAACAATCACGCACGAACTGAAACAAGTGGGAAAAATAAATGCATTTTTGAGAGAAAGAACAGAAACTTGTCAGTCTGACTGACAGAATAAGATGATCTGGTTGTTGATGGGTGAAGCTGACAAAGAGGAAAGTTACCTGGAGACAGGCCAGCACCCAGTCACAGGGCAAGACATGAGGAACTTTGCCTAATCTACAAACTGGAGGCTCGTCTGTCTGGAACACAAAGGAGCCAGTGTACAGTAGGTGCACAACATCATGTACAACACCTGGAACTACAGCTGGAGGTCTCAGGTCACTCAGACAAGAAAGAACGCTTCCTAGTGCATTCACACCAGAGGAGGCAGTAAGCAGAAATCTTGAACTTGTGGAATTAAAATAATAAAAAATAAATAAATAAAAGTTCAGTGACACAAAACACGGAAACGCGTAGCTTCATAACACACAACACCCATGGGGAAAAAAATCGATCTTGTGACTTATGAATCGATCTTCCCAAATTTGAACGAGAATCGATCCATATCGATTAAATCTATTTTTTTAACCCGGCCCTATTAAAAGCTACAAATAGAAAGAATATCAAGGGGGTGAATACTTTTGGAAGCCTATTTATTTCAGTAATGATTGCAAAACATTTATGTTGTTTATGTGATTATTTATTAGAAAGTTGATGGTTTTTCATAACCAACACTGGATAAAAATGTTTCACACTAAAAACATTTTTAAAGGAGGGTTATTATTCAAAACTGACTTTTTTGAGCTTTATATCATGTTATAATGTCCCTCATTAAAAACATACCCAGAGTGTTGTTTTGACTCATTCATGCATGTTGGAGAAATCCTTAAATTTCCTGTGGTAGCCTTGTGGAGATGCCTAAACACTTGCTGGTACAAAGCTCAGCCCATTCACCCAAACTGGAGCTCAGTCCCCAGCCAGGCTCCCGCCCCATAAAGCACCCCTCCCCGTGAAGCTCTAACAGACTAACAAAACGTATCTTGAAAAAAATGGCGGCTGTTGATTTCACCGTAAAACATAGCTTCATAATGATCTTCAGTTACAGTTTCCTCACAAAAGTATCTTAACATTGATGTATGAGAGGATTACTGGGAGATGTTTTACCAAGCTGAAGAGTCTTGTCTCTCTCAAGTTCTTCAAAAATATTCTTTCGGGGTCCAGCATAGGATCATTAGCTTCAACTGTATCCCAAGTTGACATTTTCCAAAACTGGTATATAAAGTTGCTTCTTTTTTTTTTTTAACAAAATACAACACAAAAAGTTGTAAATGGCACGAAGCATTGTTGTGAAGATGTGCTGAAGTGGGAGTGTCAGAAACCGTAGGAGGTTCTTAAAGAGACAGAGGCCAATTTAAAGGCTATGATGCAAAGTCTTACCTATTTTTGATATAGCGTTTTCATAACAACTGAAGGTAACAGGCACTTGATTGTGGTACAGAATTGAAATATGTGCCTGAAAAATACATAATACCTCCCTTTAACTTTTGACATGCTGTAAAAATAAAAGTCAACTCGTGCACAATTTGATCTTGTATCAGCTGCGAACACTGCACACATCTCGTCATCTCCAACACATTCCCAGTCATGTCAGAACAAACCCACACAGAGAAGATGTCGGAGAATGATTATGCCATTGTTTTAACTAACAACACAACTATAGTGCTAAAGTGTCCAAACAACTTGTGATTCTGTTACACAGGAAGAAAAAAAAATGTATAAGAATTCAGACTGAATGGGTTTGTAGAAAGTAACTCCTTCAACCTTTACTTGGTTACAAACATCATTTCATTCCTGTAACCTAATCTGATCAAAATCGTTCAGGGTTTTTCAGTTACATCCAGCTGACACAAACGGCTGGCTGTTCATGCTGAACAAACGTGAAGAACTTGTCACAACTGGCAGGCTGGAACAGGTTGGTTTAAAAGCTGCACTGCTGAGTAAGGCAGGAGGTGACATAAGCAGCAGAACGTAACACTGAGGAATGCATGAGATCAAACTACTGGAAGGGAATGTAAACATAAACACAATTTCCAGGAGTAGCTGTGGTTTTGATTAAAGATGAACTGAAATCTGTAGTGGTGGTGCAATAAGGTGATTGTACCTGAGAGCCTCCAGCGATGGGGATGATACAGGTCAGTAGGTTTCCAATCACAGTTTCCAAGGTGGTGGACAGGCCATCGACATGAATTGTGTAGATCAGACCCAAACAGTTCTATACAAACAGGTCAGAAACACAGAGGGTGAAGGTCAACACAGCTGCTGGAAACATTTATACTCTGTGCTTTTACATACATTACATATTTTAAACAAACATATGSAAACGCTTACATTAAGGCCAATATAATATTCTGACATCATGATCGCACCAAGCAAAAATACAATTTCACACTAACAAAACTAATATTTTAAAATGACAGAATTTATTTGTTGCATCTATTATTAATGTTGCTACCTAAATGTTATCACATATTGCCTGATAATGATTAAAATATGGTTCTATTAATAGAATAATACCAAGTAAAATATTTATGCTTAATTTAATTCTGATGCACAGAAATAAATAAGAGAACACGTCGTGTCAGGACACAGATTTGTAACCAGAAACATTATTTATAACATTTTTTTATTTATTTAGGATCATATTTTAATCCCAATAAATAGATAAATTTAAAACGATGCACAGAATATTTGACTCATTAAGAGCACAGGACAGCAACCATATGTTAACATGAGAAAAAAAAGAGCGGGTCTCACCCTAAATGCCTCAGTGTAGTCCAGTCGAGACACCAGAACCAGGCTCTTGGGGGCAAAGACTTTAGCTGGTTGGATGACAGCCGGATCTTCATCTGCCTCATCTGCCTCCCCGGCCTCATTCTTCTTCAGCTGAACACAGAAAACAAAAACAGCTGCAACTGTAAGCAATCTGAAATAAATATGTCAAATTAAATAGGAAAATAAACCTAAATAAACAACAAACTACACCTGTAAACACATTAAAAGCTTGTCTGTGACACCATCTGCTTTTCAGTGTTAAACCCTCAACAGTTTAATTAAAGACCCAGAGAGAGGAATGCAATAACGTCTGCCTCCTTTCATAAACTTCTGTAAGCTTTGTAATAAGGTGGGCAATCATTATATTCATTTAAAATGGTCTCCAAACAATATTATCGTTTATCACAGTAATTTCAGCAAAATTTGTTATTGTGACAAGCCTAATATGGCGGCCATCTTAATTAGGGTTGACAGCAGAAGTCCGTCCCCAACAAACATTATTGCTCCACCTTCGGCAGCAATCAATAAAAACGAATGATGGGTTTTTGCAGTTTTGGTAGGTGATYGGTTGTAGTTTTATGTAAGCCAGAATGGGATGTTAGGTAGAGCAGCTGACGTCCATCTCACCTGTGGGTTGTCCAAACTCTCCCAGAAAGTAAAGCAGGCACAGTAGTGACGCTCCGAGTTGATGTCAGTCAGAACTGCAACAAAGAAGGAGGCTGGCTGCCGCTCAGGAACCAGCTGCCAACCGCTGGGCTGACAGAACTGGAAGTGGAGGTGTGTCAGAGTTCGAGGCGAGGCGGGAACGTGGTTTGGAAATCGATGTTTAAAGAAAGAAAGGAGAAAAAAAGATGAGTGAAAATACAGAGTGCACATTTTAAAACCAAGTGTGTAACAGGACAGGTATTAATGTTGTGTTGGACTGTGTGGTAAAGACAAATTTATCAGCCATAGATAATCAGCACTGCTAGGGCAGGCAAACATGGAGGAAGATACAATCTAAACACTCTACACCGAACAAAGCATGGTTGTTTCCGAAAAACAAGGAGAAGCTTGAAAACCTGCATTTTTGATTCAAATCTGCTGTGATTGTAGATAGCTGCARGAGACGTGAGGTCAAAGTATGGCATGCAGTTATGTCACGTAATCAACACTTTCTAAACTAGTGTCAATTTGAATACRGCCTTATTCTACTGGCAACCATCTAGCCAAGAAGTTTGACGGTTTCACATTTTAATTTTATAAAGTCACATGTAAGGCCCTTCTTCAACAAACTCGAAGTAGCCCACGGACCACCAGTTAATAATTACAGTTGGAGAGTGTTTTTTCTGCTTTAGACACATTTTATTAGCAGAAATGTCTCTTTTGGTTGTAAAGGTTGCAGACCCCTGGTCTGTGGGTTCTGTTTTTGTTGTTTCTTGTTGCTCCTTTGATACTGACATACTTTTTAAAACACTTTAACACCTAGGGTCAAAAAGGCTCAAAATCTCTGCCTGGTATTTTTGGCTTTTTTCACATGTTAAAAGGCCAATAATTGATCTGTGAGTAAATAATTTTGCACCTTTTTCAATAACAACTAAAATTTTGTTTGTAAAAACAAAGCCCATCGCATAAGGTGTTGGTTGGGATTTTGCAAAGACTTYAGGGGGTAAGGGGGTTAAGGTTTCACTTTATACTTTTTAAACTCCTAGAGAATCAGATACAAACAGCTAAATGTAGCCATTAATATCTGACTTGGTATTTGTAATTTAGTCATTTTAGATGTTGAACAAGAGAAAATCTAAACATTATTATATTTCCCAGCCATACAAGTGCATAATTTGAATTTGACAGATGTTTTCTGAAACAACCAGAGAGTGGTAACCAGAATACTGCATTGAACACAGTAAATTTCATTAAAAACAACTGAAACCTGCATCAAAAAAGGTCAGTTACACTAATAAAAATAATACACATTTACTGTAGATCTGCTCTTTATTAGATCTTTGTAGTTTATTCACTGTGTTCACCTGTAAAACCTGTAACCCTGACAGCCACCAGTTTCTTCTTCAGACCACTGAGGTACTCAGGAACAGGACTTACCAGTTCTACGCCTTGTGGGAACGGGCTGTCCTCCCAGTCTTTCTCAGGAAACCGTTGAAGAATGCGACCTTGACCCTCACCCTCCACTGCAGGGGGACAGAAAGGGGGACAGAGCAGAGGTCAGACTGTGTTATCTGAACTGTTTGCTGTCTTGTTTGTTGCTACAAATAAACTACTTTCAAACCAACAGTTTATAAACCAGCTGAGCTCTTCACTTCTTGTATATTGACATATAATTAAGTGCTTAAACAAATAATCCTGCGAAAAGAACATGAATGTTCTGTTGCATTATTGAAGCCCAGCTTTTATAATACCACGCATCCTCTATTAGCTAAACTCTGAATGAATGTTAGAAGTGATAACTGATTTCATATCCAAAACACTGCTGCTGCCTCAAACTTTTTAAAACGGTTTAGTGGAAACCCCACAGACAGCACTTACATTTCACCACAAAATGTGCAATAATTCACAAAACCCTTTAACTCGCATAGCTCAACATCCCAGCCAAGTAATGACTGCATTCAGGATGACATTTGTTGTTTATTTCTAAACATGTTTCTTGGGTTGAGTTTGCAGAAAAATCATCAACTCTGGGATTCACATCACAAATGAAATCAAACTGCACGCACTGAGATTACACATTTGAACTAAATGAACATGTTTTCTAAGGTTTGAAGTTTTGAATAAAAGGAAATAAAAAAGGGAACATTAAACTTTTTATGGTTGATACTTTAAATAGTTATGAGTCAAACAGGCATTCCAAGCTCTCAATGTCATTTTAAAAATATCCATAAATTTGTTCAAAACCAAGGTTTTTATTCAAAGTTAGAGAGGTGTGTTCAAGGTAATATTGTAATAATTATTGTGCTGATTACAGGTAATACAATCAAACTACATCCACATACAG
>NW_013952643.1:470018-471737 GCF_001266775.1 Austrofundulus limnaeus | reverse complement strand
GTTAGCTCATGTTCTGCAGCTGTTAGCTCATGTTCTGCAGCTGTTAGCTCATGTTCTGCAGCTGTTAGCTCATGTTCTGCAGCTGTTAGCTCATGTTCTGCAGCTGTTAGCTCATGTTGTGATGCTGTTAGCTACTGTAGTGCAGCTGTTAGCTTATGTTGTGCAGCTGTTAGCTCATGTTGTGCAGCTGTTAGCTCATGTTGTGCAGCTGTTAGCTCATGTTGTGCAGCTGTTAGCTCATGATGTGCAGCTGTTAGCTCATGTTGTGCAGCTGTTAGCTCATGATGTGCAGCTGTTAGCTCCTGTTGTGCAGCTGTTAGCTCCTGTTGTGCAGCTGTTAGCTCCTGTTGTGTGTTTTGTTGTTTTAACTCAGTTTTAGTTTCTTCGGCATCAAAGTCATTCAGTGCTCAGTGTTCACACAGCACCATAAAGTGTGATTTGATTTCCTTAACTTTTTTAAAAGTTCTTCAGAGGTTAACGGCCCAGCTACAAGTAGAGATCAGTGAATACTTTAAGAAGCATGATTTTGATCTCTAAGAATTTGGTCTGTGGGAGGAAACCAGAGGACCTGGAGAAAACTCRCACCTTCACAGAGAGAGCATGGCCTCATTTATAAGACAGCTCATTTAGGAACTGCGTGTGTTCTGTTCTCCTTGGATCATTCAGAAAAAACTTGAAGGCGGAAAGGCGAGTTAAGTGAGGCTGCCTCTAATGCCCCTCTGAGCCCGCAAGGTAGTATCAGAGCCGGGCCCAAGCCGGGCAGACCGACTTGTGAAAAAGCAACCTGTGTTTCYGCAGCTCCGAAAATGATGAGCTGATGACATCAGTGAGCGACGGCAGGATTAATCAACAGATTTATTACTGAGGGAATATTAAAGATGAAGCGAAACAGCAATTTCGTAGTTAGGTTAAAGAATACTGAACCACAGGATCACTAAATGAACAAAATACTTTAAAAAAATTCCAGATTAAGTTAAAGTGTAATATTCTGTAGCATCAGTGTGATCAGCTGCAGTAAAGATGCTGAGATTCAGTTAGTTTAAAGTTGTCAATATTAAAGATTAATTCAACTACTGGCACCTAATCAGGTGGATATAATTTACAATGCTAAAGTAAACAGGAACAAATTATTTGGAGTATGAAATACAAATTATTTGTTACAACCAGATAAGTCCATTTGTGGCTGTTAAACATTAACAAACTGTTAAAGCTTGTGTAATTATCTACTGTTAAAAATCACCTCAATTGGTCGAGGCCTGGCTCATCACATCAGCCCAACGACCCAACAAAGACCTTCAGTGACCACCACAATCCCATCTTTCATCTCAGTTCCAGCCGAATCGCTGACGGCTGCTTAAAGGCAGCATTCAGCCTCACAAAGAACACACTTAACTCCCCCAACACAATGGAAATGCACACAGAATGAAATGATAGAAATGCTAAAGGAAGTCAGTCACCAGGATTTAGTCAGACCCTAAACATGGACTGCACAGTGTCCTGGAGAAAACAGAGTCTGTGTGCATTCACCAAAAAAATCTGAAGCACAAACAACACAGAAACAAAAAGCAGGCCAGCTGACAACTGCAAGTATGGTGTCAGAGAAACTCTTTTACTTTCAGTTTTCCACTCATTTCTGACCACAGATTTGTTGATGTCTTTAAGATATTGGGAGTGTATTGATATATATATATACAGTGGTTTGCAAAAGTATTCATACCC
>NW_013952643.1:455874-462057 GCF_001266775.1 Austrofundulus limnaeus | reverse complement strand
CACACACACAGTCCCTCTTTCTCCCCTTTGCTGAGGTGTGATTAACTCGTTCTGAGGCTGTCTCTTTAAATCCAAATGAAGTGTTTCACATCCCGCCCCACTCCAGCCCAGTTCATTCTTTATAGAGGGGTTTACGATTATATGGCAACATAAAATAAATTACAAATGAATTAAAAGAACAAGAAAAGACTTTTCCATCCAGTCTTACATGTCGGAGCCAGAGTCTGACCCAGAGGCAGAGGAAAATGAAGACCATCAAATTGGTTAGTGGGTAAGTTCAGACCTTATTTAGCAGTTCAATATTAAATATTGTGACATAACAGTTCAGAAAACATCAGAAAATAGAGAAAACTGAATGGGCTCAAGAATATGACCCAAACAGAATTTATCTTTGCAGCACTGAGAGAAATGAAATTTAAATTTTCTGCACTCCTAGAGACTCCACAAACACAACAGAAGGAATTTTGATTTTGCATAACCTGGCCCCTTTAAACTTTGAAATAATGCATAATTCATACGGCCCATTATCAGGTGTGACATATCTACTGAGAGACTTYAAAAGCAACAAGCATGTAGTACTGTACCTTTTTCTAGAAACCTTTTGGAACATGTTGAAAATGAACAAATCACAAGTACTTTTGGGACAACTAAAGTAGGACATCTTGTGACAAAGGGATAAACAGACGGACCAATAAAAACTGTGCTGCTAGTAAATCAGGCCTGGGGACAGCAGACACAAGAAACAGCTGTTTTCATGCACTGGGCTGGATTATGGGAAAAACACAAAGCAAAACAAAGATTCTCGTCTAAGAAAGCTTCTTTAGAAAACAAAACTTTGGGGAAAGTGCAAATAAATGGAAATAGGTCTATGAAAATAAACAGAGACAATTTCATCATGCTCACTAGGGGGATTACATAACTGCCACCCCAAACACAGAGCAACAGTTGCTAAGTCATACAAATCAGACACAATCAAATCCAGTTTGTCTAATGCAGGCAAACAGGCAGACTGAACCAGAAGTGTTGTCTCAAAAACTACTGCGATGAACAATAATACTGTTCGGAGACCATTGTAAATTAATATAATGATCAATAATAATCAAGTTTGTGGAAGTTTATCAAAATTACGTAGTGTAAAAAAAAACAAAAAAATAACACTCTCCCTGAACCCAAACGGCACGGTGCCCTGAATGCCAACTGAAAGACGGCATCTTTCAATTGGCAAGTTCGTTTTTCTAAAACTGAAGATGCTCCTCTTGCTAAATGCTTGTTGACAGGCTCTCGTGCAACAGATGTTTGAGACCATGCACCTGGCAAACACCTGACGCCAGAGTTCACTCCTCCCTGTGCTGAGGAGTAGAAAAGAGGGATATATGAAGAAAAACAAGCAGGCAAATGAAAACTATTGACCTCATTTTATCATGTTCAATTGATTCTTTGCTAATCGGGACAGGCCTACACACACAATTTTATCCCCCGACTTTCCATGGCAGTGAGTTATAAATGTGCAAAAAAGGGGAATCTCTAATGCTGCTATACTCAGAACTTTATAGGCGTGGGCTGGCTTCAGGTTCCAAGGTATACCATAAAAAGTCAGTGTGTCAAACCACCACATTTTTCCATCATGCTGTTCCTAAAGTTTAAATGCTTTTAAATGAGAGCAGCACTGCTTCTCTGCTTAGGTCATGAAGTCCTCAAAACATTTAATACTGAAAAAAAAGTTGATGCTAGTTGTTTTATCTAGTGAACAGCAAATCAGTAGTTGCTTCTGTACTAGTCTGGTTTTGACACGTGTTTGCAACATGCTACAAGAGTTAGCATGCTAGCAGGTGAAATATATACAGGTCAAACCAGATGTTTTCATACAACATATGAAAGAAAACACAACCATATCTTAAACTTACCATCTGACATTAAATCAGACTAAATTTCTTCTGTTTCCAGAAATATTTCTGTCTGCTAAGAGCCTAAATAATAAGATGAGAGAACTGTTTGAAAATGAAAATGAAAACTGGTTTGCCTGCTGAAATGAAGACATGAGGCTGAAGACTGCAGATACAACCAGTGACACTGGAAGAAGGAACTAAAGGGTAACATGATAGGGAAACATGAAGTTGAAATGAGCAAGTTGCTCATCGTGTGTGCATCATGCTCTAGCTGCTGAACCACACCACAACTTCTCGTTCAGAAACCACAAAGACACATCATCAGGCCGTTTCCAGGGCAACTGAAGTAGCTGGGACAAAACAGATGAAAGAGTCGATTAGAGTCTAACATYTTCATCAAGTTGGTGCGCTCCTTTAATATTTTTTAAAAATTAGGTTTTTAAGATTCTCTAAAGCAGATTTCCATCACTGAGAAGCTTCTATGAAACATTTAACTAAAGCTGCTTTAGGCTGCAAAAATAAGCACAAACTGTAAAGAAGAGTATCAACATGGTGTCAACATCTATCATTAGATTCAAGGCTGACACCTCGCTCTGATAATGATCAGACTCCAGCTGTGCATTCCTTTAAAACAAACACCAGCAGAAAGTATTTTAGAGCAGCTCTTCATCCTCTTTATTGTCTTCTGTACGAAAACTCCTTTCACAGGCTTTGTACTATTTTAATTGTCTGAATATTAAAATGCTGAGCTCAATCTAAAATAATATGCTGTGATTTCTGTTATTTGTAAGTATCTACATTGACATTTTACATAATATTTGATAAAACACTGAGATCTGATTTTTTTGAGACATTTTTCTCTTTAAATTCTGCTTCAGCTAGTAACTCTGTTTTGTCCTTATATACTACTTACATCCCTTTTCTATATCAAGGTGCAGTTGTGCTATTAATAGCTTTTAGCTACAATCATACTCCTTTTCGTTTCAAGCCTGCTATTTTCAGTGTGCATTGCCAATGCAATGCACACTATTGTGATTCGTTTCCCATCCAAGTCATCTCCACTTTGGCATGCTTCTCCTCCTGCATACTTTGTCCTAGAGCTGCCATTGTAATTTATATCTGTAAAGCTCCTGTGCCAAATAATGGCTATGCCTTTTGGTGCCTGTGCAACTTATAGTTTTTGAAATATTAATGATTAAAATCATACAATGCCAGTCAATGGAGCCTTGTATTGGTCCAATACTGCCCCTTGCTGTATATACTAAGTACTGAACCATAGTTGAATAATATTTAAACTCAGTAGTTCAGTGATTACAATACTAATATGATAGTATTTTGATGTTTTACTAAAATCTTGTCCTAATATTACTCTATTGTTGTAATATTATGTAGTTCTGTGTCAACAACTGCATTGGCAACGTGGCCTCTTTCTACACACATACAAACCAACCCTTGGCAGTACCATCTGCCACAGCTCCACTGGTCTCATGGTTAACTCTATGGGCTTTCATGTGGGAGATCTGGGTTCAAAACCCAGCTCCAGCAACTTTAACAAAAAATCACTACAAACTTCACATTGTTACACAATTACCATAATTACAAACACCTGCTGACTTGACAGGCACAAATTGGTATAGAAAACACATTTGAACTTGGTCTAAGTTCATTCTGCAAGTCCACTGATGCAGGCAAAGCCATGTTGCAATGACATGCTACGTGGCAATGCACACTTGTTTTTACATCGTAAAAACCCATGTCTAGTTAGCTACTGTTATGCTCCTTTGATTTTTGTAATTACTGTGTTCCTGTTAGCTTTTTCTACTGTTGTGCTCTTTTGACTTGTAATTTTGTGCTCTATTACTGTAGCTACACAAGTGCTCATTTTAACTTTTAGCTGCCGTTAAGCTCGTTTAATTTTTGTGCTCCTTTTAGTTTCCCCTTCTTCTTGTTTTAGCTACTATTATGCTCATTTGATCTTTGTAACTATTGTGTGTTCCTATCTGCTTTTAGCTACTATTGTGCTTATTTGATTTTTTTTGTTAGTTTTGTGCTCCTCAATTTTAGCTACCTGTGTGCTCCTTCAGCTTTTAGCTACTGTTGTGTTCTTTTAATTTTGAGTTAGTTTTGTGCTTCTTTATTTTTGCTACCAGTGTGCACCTTTTAGTTTTTAGCTGCTGTTGTGATCCTTAGTTTCCCTTCCACTTTTTTTAGCTACTGTTATGCTCCTTTGATTTTTGTAGCTACCTGTGGGCTTCTTTCAGTTTTAGCTACTGCTGTGCTCTKGATTTCAAGCTAGTTTTATGCTTATTTGATTCTTGTAACTACTGTGTGTTCATATTAGCTTTTAGCTACTGTTGTGCTATTCTGACTTGTAATTTTAAGCTCTGTGTTTTAGCTATCCATGTGATCCTTTTAGCTTTTAGCTGCTGTACTCTTATTGTGTCTATTCTACATTTTTTAGCTAATGTTATGCTCCTTTGATTTTTGTAGCTACCTGTGTGCTCCTTCTATGTACCACTGTAGTCATTTTAGCTTGTATCCTACTTTTAACTCAAGTTTCAGCTCGGTCCTTAAAGCGAACTGGAGTGTTTAGAAAGCACAGTGAAAAAAAGTAAAAAAAAGTTTCTGGAAGCAGCCATCACCTTGGAGACAATGTGGGACACTTCTTTGTGCAAAAGCTCTTCAACAAACTCACATCCTTCCTCCAAAACTAATACACCGTACCCCACCCCATCCCCACAATCAAACCCAAAACCAAACCAAAAGTGAAGGTCTCAGAGGTGTACACAGCCGAAGTGAACACATTTAACTTTTTATTATACACCATTTCAGATTTCTCTTTTCTCATGACACTGTTACAGTTATCACCGGTTCCTTCAGCTTCAACAAATGAATTCAACAAAGTGGACCTGCTGAGGCTCACAGGCTGTTTACTGTCTGCAAACACACCAAAGCTTCTCTCATCAATCACAGCCAGAGTTTATTTCTAAATCACTACCCTGCACCAACAATCAAAGGTGGACAATTATGGCTTTGGACATATGATTGTGTCTGTCTGTTAGCAAAATATCACATGAATATATTTTATTGAACCATTCAAAAGTAATGCTTGGATGTTCATCTTAACCGATTAGATTTTAGAGTTAAAGATGGCCACCACAGCCAACACAACAAAGGCTCTCACTCAGTTTTACTGATGCTGAGCTAAAACCTGATGTGGAAGTAGCTGAGAGTCATTCCTATGCAGTGTAACTCAGTCATGACACAGATGTAAGTGATTCTGCAGTGAACATTTAACAGAACATAACAGAACTTGCAGCCAATTCCAATTTATACAATCGGACGTTTTGTGATTTTTCCACCAGCAGATAATAGATGAAGTAGAAGGCTGCTGCAACCTTTATAAATAAACAGATTACATAGTGTACTTTAAAACTAAATTGAGACTGTTAAACTTTGAAAACCATCAGACCTATTTATAGAGGGGAAAGTGGTAGTAGGAAACCAGCGAGAATTAGTTTAATCAAACTAATCACTCACCATACACGAGATTCAAACACACAATGTCTCTGGCTGCAAATTTTTGTTAATTTCTTAAACAAATTAGATCCTAATGACATCTTTATAAAGGTTGATCTCTTTCAATGTGCCTGAAGAATTACTATTTACAAAGAGAAAGTAAATAAGTTAAGGAAAACACTGGTGATATTAGATTAAAGGTTTAAACACTAATCTAACCCAGACTTCATTGGATAAATGAATATTGTCTGCTGCTTTTCATGCCAGAGTTTCAAACTGAGCCCATCTTGTTGAGAAACGTTCTCAAACCCTAACCATTATCATTTTGTGATATCTCAATTATCTGTTAGAGCCTGGAGGATGTGTAGTGATTGACTCAACTACTACCTAGGGCTGGGTGGYATGACCTCAAATTCATATCACGGTATAAATTGAACCCCTTCACGGTAATGGTACATATCGGAGCAGAAAATTATCATAAAAAGTTAAGATAACGTAATTTTTAGAGATTTTTTTTTGCAGAAAACTGTAATTTTAATTAAACCCAACATTTTTGCTTTAATATCAGCCTGCTATACAGTGAGCTTCTGCCTGCTGAACTTATCAGCTGCTGCTCTGCTGCGCACTCATCTTCATCATCTTCATCATCAGAGCAGAAGCCAACTTTACATTAGCAAGATGGATTTACGACTGAACGAACGTCCACGTCTGTTTTTTTTTTTTTTAATAATCTCTGTGGGTAACAATACATAAAAAACTTTTTTTTTTCTCCGACAAT
>NW_013952643.1:452389-454224 GCF_001266775.1 Austrofundulus limnaeus | reverse complement strand
TAATTATGTTGACAGTAGGTTATTCTGTTTGAACTGGAATTCGATTTTAACGACATAAATTGATTAGATTAAGTTAAATTGTCTTTTAATGCTGTTGTATAACACTACAATATTAATATGAAGATCACAAACTAAAAAACAACTTTAATTATGCATTAATTGAAGTTTGGAGATGTTTTAAAATGTGTCTTTTCAGAACCGCATCCGTCACTTGCAACTGCAGAGACGGGTAAGACGGCCAGGCTGGGGGTGGGGGTAGCGGTGCGCAACCACCCTTCTGAATAAATGTAAACACAGTAACACAGTTGTTTACACTTAAATTAAAATATATCTGACCAAAGAAAAACCGGAGCTGGACTAGAGAGAGATGAATATGATTTATATTTTTATTTCTGTGACTGTAACGACCCACAGGAGTCATGACATTAACAGCACATTTCATTCATTTAAGCAGCTCCTTTAATTCCACATGACGCTGTTAAAGAGAACAATTTTTTTCTTGATCTCGGAGAGCAGGACTTCAATCTCCGAACTCGTAAAGTTCGTCTTTTTTACTTTGCAATGTCGTTTATGAATGGACACTATCAGGAAACATAGCCTTATATGGTGTTTTTGGGGTGGTAATTTTGTAAATAACCTCTCCTCGTGCACGAGCAGCTGATAGGAACAGGTGGAATTTACGCAGCTCATTTACACACTTTTCCTGAAGATAGAAGAGTTTGTTGAATCTGACGTGACACGTAGTAAGAGAAATTTAGGATAAGAGTAAGAACATGTTCTTGCATGAGGCCCATTGTATTATTTACCACGTAAATGTTCATTTGTATCTGCAACGCAATGCATAAACTGCTGCGGGCAGAATCACTTCTATTGTCTGTGGTTGTTTTGTCTGCTAAAGGAGAAGCGGTGCAGGTCTGCAAAGAAGCTGCTATTTTGAGTTATCTGTAGCTGTTTGTTTAAAGTTTAATTTGTATTATATAATTTTATTTTGATTATGTTTACATGTACTAATGTTAAAATATATTTGAATATGTTATTAAGTTTGAGGTTGAAATTCATGTGTTTCATGCGTTATTTTAATTTCCTGTGAGAACATTAGTTTTTATGTTATGGGTGACATTCACAGGTGTGAGCAGGTGAGATGAGACGTGCACTGGAGCTGGAACAGGTGCACCAACAGGATGCACAGATGGAACTGTTGTGACAAAAATAATTATTGACTAATGGCCTAATTGCAAAAAAAAAAAAAAAAAATAGCCATTAGTTGCAGCCCTACTGCTCACATGCTGGGTTTAAGTCCCAACAACATCTGAACATAGGATCAAAGCTGATCCTGGTCTGCTGGAGTGACCCCTCTGGGATCTGAACGATGGCTCCTATAAACTCCAACAGAGTGCCACTGACTCAGCTTTTGTCCTGAGGGGTACTGGCAAATTCTCTAAATTCCAGGATCTCCATCAAAGCACTGAGGAAGAGAGAATCTCAAGACGTTTCCCCAATATTACCAGGGTAGCACTACAGTACTAATGCTAGGCCAGTTATCCTGTTGCTACAATCTCCGCTCCCCGTCTGGAAATAACAGCACTTCCGACGGGGTTGTTGAATAGGCAGGCTGCTCAGTTCTGTTGACAGGGTAGAACACTCTCCTTTGATGATGCAAGAACTACCACATCCACATGAACACTGCTGTTAAGTATCACCTGCAACTGCAGGGTGAAAGCGGCTGATAAAAGTTTATTAAAACACTAGGCCTGTCACGATAGACAATAAATCAATTAATTGCACGATAACTTTTTTTGAGGTCGGTAAAAAAAATGAGGACAATAAGTTTCATT
>NW_013952643.1:442970-447013 GCF_001266775.1 Austrofundulus limnaeus | reverse complement strand
GAAATTAATTATTTAAAAACCATACATTGTATTTTTTTCTGGATTTTTGTTTTAGATTCCATCACTCACAGTTGAAGAGTACCTATGATAAAAAATTACAGTCATCTACAAGCTTTGCAAGTGGGAAAACCTGAAAAATCAACAGTGTATCAAATACTTGTTCTCCCCACTGTACGTGGAAAATAATTATACTTATATTACTCTGCTGTTCTGATTTTAGTAAAGTAACACTGGCTACGTTCACACTTAAGGTCTTTATGTTCAATTCAGATTTTTTGAAATAAAAAAGAATCAAATTTTTTGGCGTGAACCTTCACATTATATTTTAAATGCGACCTCCATCAGACTCCAGTATGAACTCTGCACAATAGTGCTGATGTGGCATGCATGCAGAAAAGATGTGACGTCACAATCAGCTCAGTGTTTGTTTACAGAGTTAGCTAAACATGCTACTTGTAGCACATCGATCCTGAAGTTGCTGTTCATTGAGAGCTCATTAAACAATTATCTGACATGCTTGTTTAGTTCAGTGTTTATATCKGAGACTGCCTCTGACCGGATGCTCCCGTGCAGCATTTTATTTGTGGAATGAAGTGCTGGAAGTTCAGTATAAAACTTCAGGATTGATACGGTTCATGACCGAAGTTGGGCGTTAATATCACAAGTTTCTGTGGATTCACGGTCAACCAGAACATGGAAAATGAAAAGAAAAAAAGAGGAAGCAACTGGACTTCTGTTTTGTAGCTGGAGACTTGTGGCACTACCAATTTAAACAGCGTGACTCAAGGTCAGTGTCTTTACCAATCCATCACCCACACCTCACTGATGAAAACATTGGATGTAATGCGACATGAAAAACATCAGATATGTATCCGATTCAGTACCACGTACTGAAAAGACCTGGGTTGGATTTGAAAAGAAATYGGATTTGTCACATTCAGACTGTCATAAAAATATCAGATATGGGTCGAAWGGGGCAAAAAAAACTGGATTTGGGTTGCATTGACTGTAGTGTGAACGTAACCATTGAGAGCCGACAAGCTGTTAGCAATAACTAGCTAGTTATGAGCTATTGCAGCAAGCCTGCAGAAGGCTGCATAAATTCCACTTGCTAACAACTCTTGTAGATTGTTGCAAACGTTTGTATCAGGGTTACCTTGAAAAGAGAGACGGATGTTGCTTCTCTAGTTGACAAGCAATGACTGAGCATGTTATCAGCAGGATAAAATGTTGAACCAACTGACCCTCCTGCTACCAGGTCAGTTTTAAACTTGGGGTGTCAGGGTAATTTGATGCTAGGGCAGCAGGAGGGTTTAAACAAATATTTTGGGAAATTTATTTTTATTGTGGTAAAGTTTTGATAGAATTTWATCTAATTTTGATATTTTTATTGACCATAGGATCGCCAAAGTAAGTTTATTTTGTTCGTTTGATACGAGGCAGACATCATCACACAATAAATATGTGGCGGTTCACTTCAGTCGAGCTGAGATCTGCTCCACGTCTCTTTTGGTTGCACGTTGCTGGGTTAATTTCTGAACGCGTACATGTGAGCGGGACCTGGCCAGCTTCTCCTGTGATTTTATGAATGACCCGAGGGAGTTTAAAGCCAGACTGTGTCTGTGCGGCGATTTTGCGAAACTGTCTTATGAAAGAGGCTTGAGTTACAAATATTTTCAGGTTAGTTCAGATAAGTTTGTTAAGGCAAAAAATCTTGAATCTGACTGATTCCAACAGTAACTTGTAGTCATTTTCTTGATTACTTTAGGCAAGTACCATTAAAATCTGTTAAATGGGTTACAAGATATTTTGGTAACTGTTAGATGAACACACAGACTAAAGTCTTAWCCTGCTGCCTTCAGAAACATAAGTGATAATGGCTGGTTTAAGACTTTCGAACAGAAAGCTAACTGTATATGTTGCACATATTTAAATCTATGTGAAATATAGCAATATATTGTTGGTTACATAATTTGGTGTGGTATGTGTCCTTGATTCTAAGAATACAAAGAATTCTGCTGTACAGAGGGGTTTCCGCTCTATGTCTAAATATTTCATGCATCCTGTTACTGAGAGAGAAAGAGAGAGAGAGAGAGAGAGAGAGAGAGAGAGAGAGAGAGAGAGAGAGAGAGAGAGAGGGCTGTCGTTCAGTGGAATGTTTTACTAGTGGAGGCGCTGACTTTTTTTTGTTGTTTTTCTTTAGATCTTCCATCAGAGGAGTTCATCTGCCATTTAATAAGTTAGACCAAAGACCCTCAAAGGGTCTTGAATGTGATGTGACATAAGCTGAGAGTCATTCACATCCCATACTGAGAATGTGTAATCTACGTTCATCAAATGAGATCAAGCAAAATCTTATTTTCAAGGTCTGATCAAAACTGTCATTTCTCAACATAAAATGATTTTAGTTTTTAGTCAGGGCAGGGGTAGACACCGGGCAGCCTGTTGACAAAACTTGGATGTCCATCAAACTTTTTGGTTGTCCTTTACAAAAAATTGACACAAAAATCCTAAAGTTTAAATAATACAAAGTTGAGCTTCAAAAGCTATGGTCAAGTGATCTCTTGCAGTTTACAGTAGAAATGGTGCAAAGTGCTTTCAAAAATATAATATAAAACATATAATCCTCTGTGGAAAATAGTCCGGGAAATGCAGAGCATTCACTGCCATCTGCTCCTGCACACCTGCTGTCAATCAGACAGCACAGCCCGCCCTGCTCTGTTCTGATTGGGTAAAACTTTGACTGTGATTTTCTTCATTAGTTGACAGAACCATCTGTTTAATAGCCTGCCYGCTAGCTTTAGGACAGAACCTCAAATCTTCCATTCTTTTATTCTTGCGTATCTTTATCGTGTCAGGTTGCTGTCATTGTCCTGAGCCCAGGTGCAACCTTACACTCCTCGCAGATCTCTGACTCAWCGTGGCTCTCTGTGGCTTCAGAAAAGTCTATAGTTGTTGGGGGTGTGGTCCTCCCACTGATGAAAATCCTCAGCATTTTGTCAGCTGTTCCTGCACAATGTTCGAGACGAAGCAGTCCGTTGGATTTACAGTCTGGGGGTTTAACAGGAAGCTGCAGAAAGGACTCGAGGGACACTTATATTTGGAGTGAAACAAATCCACATTGTCCCCTTGTGTTGTTTGAATACTACGGAACTAGTTTTGGTTAGAGTGCTTCTGTTTGAGGCGGTCCCCTTCAGGACAGAGGGACACTAAACCACACCTCCGTCTATGTGCTGCCAGAACTGCATTTTCAGGGACTGCAGTTATGGCTCTTAAGGGAATGCTGGATTGTTGTTTTTGAGCTTGAGTGTCAACTCAGACAGAAAGCCTTCTTCACCACGCTCGCACATCTATCTGCAGTCAGATCAGAGCCAAGTCGAAATATTAAAGACAACTTTTTGCAAGAATAAAAAGCTGCAGACCGCATTTTGATGCATTCAGGCTGAAATGTTTACAAAACTGGTGTCTTCTTCTTCTTCATTAAAGAACCCTTGTCAACATATTTTATAGTGGTTTATGAAACAGCTTTTTATAAACTTTACACCTTTGTCATGTTCAAATTTATCAGGTTTTTTTACATAAAATCTATGATTATTTGTTAGAGTTGGGCCCAGTGTGAACCCATATTGATATCATCAGATAGTGAAGTCATTCTTGGATCAGATATTGGGATGAGGCCACCGTCATACACCCAGTCTAGATTCCACGGTCCTGTGCTGCTTAACAGTTCATTTTTGGCTGATTGTTTGATGAAGTTAAGAGTTAACACATTTTTGCATAATTCAGTATTAAAATAATGGAAAATTTGTGGTGAAGATGTTTAACAGTCAGTCTACATTCCTGTCCTCACCTATGACCACAAACTGACAGAATGAGATTGCAGATATAAGTGGTTAAATGAGTTTTCTCTGCAGGGTACAGTGGGGAAAATAAGTATTTAGTCAGTCACCAATTGTGCAAGTTCTCCCACTTAAAAAGATGAGAGAGGCCTGTAATTGACAACATAGGTAGACCTCAACTATGAGAGACAAAATGTGAAAAAA
>NW_013952643.1:439334-441656 GCF_001266775.1 Austrofundulus limnaeus | reverse complement strand
CTCTCATAGTTGAGGTCTACCTATGATGTCAATTGCAGGCCTCTCTCATCTTTTTAAGTGGGAGAACTTGCACAATTGGTGACTGACTAAATACTTATTTTCCCCACTGTAGCTGGACTCTCTCTTATAGGTGGAAGTTCAGATATCTAGGAGTGACTCTGAGTGGAGCTGCTGCTCCACATCCAGAGGAGCCAGTTGATGTGGAAGTGGTTCATTTGGTAAGAATGCTCCCTGGACTTCAGGCATGTCCTTATGGGGCAGAGACCCACGCTGGATGGTAGATAGGTGGGTGGATGGAGTATTGAAATACATCCAGTGGTGTGATTCATTTATTAGACATATTTGTTTGTCAGATTTTTCTCATTTTAAAGGAGACCAATTATGGGTCCTAGAAATTTTTATGGTATGTCTGTGGGCTATCCAGACCATGTTCATTCAATTTAATGCACAAAATAATTCTCAGATAATAAAATTTCCCATTTTCTAGTTCTGCCTGCTCTGACTTCCGTTCAGAGCGAGCTGTTTATGTTAATGAGCTCTGTTGGTAACGCCCTCCAAAAATCTGTTGACATTAACTCCGCCCTCCAAAGCCAGCGTTTACGTTAGCATGGCTAATGATAGCAGAAGCTCCATTGTACAACCATATGAGACCCAGAGGCAGAGTCGTGGTGGCAGCTTCTTTTTTTTCTCTCCCTCCTCTGCTCTGCGCTCACTCTGCATGCTGTTACCAGAGCAGGGAGCAGCAGCGGTCAAAATACCTCAGAAACTCAAACAAATAGGCTTTAATAAGCTAAACAATAGAGGTACATGAGAAAACATGTTCATAACAAATGAAAATAAATACATAATTAAATTGTGTCCATGCCGGTCTCAAACCCTGGTCTCCGACTCTCTGGTCCAACACTCTACCCATTTCCCTATTGGAGGCTTGTTGTGAAATGAGCTGCGCATTGCACAACAACACGGTGACAGCTTTTTATATTGAGGAGGTGGAGTCTCACCCAGGGGTTGCTAGGTAAGAGGCTGAACGCAGGTTCTGGTGGGTTGTCGTACGGCTTGTGACATCACAAAATAACGGAAGTATAAAACTTGTCGTTAATATACATTAAAAATACATTGACTTACAGTAAATATGCCCCTGGGTGCATTATTGTGGTCCTAGTACTGTTTTTTTAAGAAGTACATACCCAAAGTTGAGTTAAAAAAAAACCTTTAAAAAGTGAATTTTGCATAATAGGTCCCCTTTAAAGGAATGAAAAGGCTCACCCTCTGAGGGATCAGTCTTTGGAGGATCAGCTGCCAGAGATCCAAGTAGGGGTCTCTGCAGTCACTAAGTGGGAGAGTGTGGGTGTAGTTTGGTACTGTGGGCTAGTTTGGGTAACGACAGCTGGGGAGAAGTGCAACAATTCAGGTGCCAATCCAATCCAATCTATTCCACTCCAACCCAATGCTAATCCAATGAAGTTCATCGTGTCTATATGTTTAATAAATCCTAAAATTCTTCAGAGGTGTCACCTCTAATGAAGACTGAAATAAAACGTTGAAACATGTAAGGTATGTATGAAGAGATAAAAATAACTAAGTGTCTAGTAACAAAAGATTTTAGGAATTCAGATGCTAATTTATATATTAAATTTTATTATAATTTGAGACAGGAAAGTGATGGTCGTACAAAATTTGCGTACATGTGGAGTTTCATTTCAGCTCGGTCAAAACCCTAACCAATAAAGTCAAAGTAAAGACAACAAAATAAATAAATTATACTTACATCATGTTCACAATAATACTATTACCATTACTTCTTCTTTTAACTTCCTCACAAGAGAGTCCGACCAATCACAGCTTACCCAAATTACACCCACACCCAAGAAACTACCACTTAGTGACTACAGAGACCACCCCTTCTCAAAAGATMGGCCACTAAGAATCAGTTCCTAAGGAATCAGCTGCTAAGGGATCAACCACTGAAGTAGTGATGCATGATAACTTATTTTAAGAACCGATACCAATAACTTTCTCCTAACGGCCGATAACCGATAATAACCAATAACCGATAACATGCAGGGAGATAAGACTAGTCAAAAATGGGTAAGATCATAAAATATATAAACAAGACCAAAAAATAAAAAAATACAAATGACACTAAATCATGTCCTGATGCATCTCAGTAATCCAGGTAAAAAATCAAAAGGAAAAAAAATTGTATAGGTCCTCTGGACGGGTTCTTCTTTTATGAAACGTTTCGTCTCTCTTCCAAGAGACTTCTTCAGTCTGAGAGTTTCAGGCAAAATTCAGGCTTTTATGTCCTGCCTACAGGTGACT
>NW_013952643.1:427781-433110 GCF_001266775.1 Austrofundulus limnaeus | reverse complement strand
GTTCTGAAGGCAAAAGGGGGTCCAACCCGTTACTAGCGTGGTGTACCTAATAAAGTGGCCGGTGAGTGTATATATATAATTTTAAGTTATTTTGTGCTTTGCAAAGTACTGTGCTATAATCTTTACAATATATCTGACAACCCCCTCAAGAAACAAAGGAGAAATGACTCGATTCTTTTTCTTTTCTTTTTTTTAGTTTTACTTCAATTTTCCTCTTGTGGACACATCCAGGGAGGTTGTCACCAGTCCTGTGGACCTTAACCCTTTAAGTCCACAGGCTTTTAGAATTATTTTGTTCTTCATTTCTCTTGTGGGGCCTGTACCGGGCCCATCAGGCTCAACTTCTAAATAATCTGTCCATCTGCAGTCATAGAAACATCTTGCTGCTTGGAGATAGATGGTCTTCTAGTCTTTACCTTTAACACAATGCATTGTCTTTCTAAGCTCCTGAGACACTCTGTCCTCAGCTTTGTGCTCCATGTTCAGAGTGGCACACACCATAATGCCAAACAGCCCTGTGACTACCTCTTATGCTTTAAAACAGACAGAATGAGGGATTACAAATTACTAAAATGGATACAACTTAAATTAACATGTCCCCTGTTTGACATCAGCAAAATTGCAGCCAATTGATTGGATGGAATATAATGAAAATAATTTGATGCAACGCTCGAGCCGCCTACATCGATGAAATGCTTGAGCCACCTACATCAATGCAACGATGAATCACCTACATCAATGAAACGCTCGAGCAGCCTACATCGATGAAACGCTCGAGCCACCTACAATGATGCAACGCTTGCCCACCTACATCGACACAACGCTCGAACCACCTACATCAATGCAACGATGAATCACCTACATCAATGAAATGCTTGAGACGCCTACATTGATGCAACAATGAATCACCTACATCAATGAAACGCTCGAGCCGCCTACATCGATGAAACGCTCGAGCCGCCTACATCGATGAAACGCTCGAGCCGCCGAGCCGCCTACAACAATGTAACGCTCGAGCGCCTACATCGATGAAACGCTCGAGCCGCCTACAACAATGTAACGCTCGAGCCGCCTACAATGATGCAACGCTTGCCCACCTACATCGACGCAACGCTCGAACCACCTACATCAATGCAACGATGAATCACCTACATCAATGAAACGCTTGAGCCGCCTACAACGATGCAACGCTTGCCCACCTATACCGACGCAACGCTCGAACTGCCTACATCAATGCAACAATGAATCACCTACATCGATGAAACGCTCCAGCCGCCTACAACGATGCAACGCTTGCCCACCTACATCGACGCAACGCTCGAACCGCCTACATCAATGCAACGATGAATCACCTACATCAATGAAACGCTTGAGCCGCCTACAACGATGCAACGCTTGCCCACCTATATCGACGCAACGCTCGAACTGCCTACATCAATGCAACGATGAATCACCTACATCAACGAAACGCTCAAGCCGCCTACATCAATGAAACGCTCAAGCCGCCTACATCAATGAAACGCTTGAGCCGCCTACATCAATGAAACGCTCGAGCCGCCTACATCAATGAAACGCTCGAGCCGCCTACATCGATGAAACGCTTGCCCACCTACATCGGCGCAACACTCGAGCCGCCTACATCGATGCAACGATGAATCACCTACATCAATGAAACGCTCGAGCAGCCTACGTCGATGAAACGCTCGAGCCACCTACATTGATGCAACGCTTGCCCACCTACATCGGCGCAATGCTCGAGCCGCCTACATCGATGAAACGATGAATCACCTACATCACTGAAACGCTCGAGCCGCCTACATCGATGCAACCCTTGCCCGCCTACATCGAGGTAGCAGTTGACCAGCCAAAGTCAATGCAACACTTAACCCGCCAACATTGATGCAACCCTTACATGTAAAACTTCTGAGATGTTGTGAACTTGAGATGTTGTGTTGAATTAGAGCAAAGCGAGTTGTACTGAGACTGGACAATGTAAAAGCTTTAATATTACACTGTGGAAGAAGGAGTGCAGTGAGTGGCTTAACACCTCTAGATAGATGCCAGAGGAAATGCATGTTCAAACATTTCAAAATGGTATATAAATAGAATCGATATTTTTTGTTTTAAATGTGGTATATAAACCAACACTAACTACGCAAGCAAAGTCTGACAGCCCCTTTTACCCCAAATAATCAATGAGCAGATTAGCATTAGGTCCTGATTTTAAGTTCATAGATATTGTCAGCATACTGCTATAATTTTATTGTCCATCTTCACAGTCTGCTAGTGTACGATACAACGCAGATATCACCCACATTTTGTGGCTGATTGGGGTTACACATGCTTACACCACTAACTGAAACACAAACCCACCAATACTTACAATAATATCACTTTATCCATTTTTCTATTAGAATGTGAAAAAGAAGTGTGATAAGCGACAAAGTCAAGATTCAGCACAATCTACTGGCTTCCTAAGATAAGATAACTTTATTAACTGCCACTTTTTATGGCAGGTATATGTTTTTCCACACTGCTCTGAGATGACTTTGCTATGAATTGATGTTATATAAATAAACTGAAATGAATACGCCTTAAAAATTAGAGAAGCATAGCGCAGTAAACCTTGCAAGTATTCAGAGCAGGACGTTAGTATGATGATGTAAGAGCATGACATGATGGGAGTTGATGATAGCAAAACACCGCAACACAATGCCTCCAACGACAAACCAAACTGTCAAGCTGGAGGTCAGGGGTTCGAAATTATTTTTAGAAGGAAATAGTTCTGCTTTTTAGACTCCAAAATGAAATAAATTAAACCACGGCACGCACCTAGTAATGAGCTCACACCCCAGTTTGAGAAGCACTGACCTAGGTCCTGTTGGTCAGAAGTCTGGGATTTAAAGGGGTTTTGACACATTATAGTGCACTCTAGGGCTGCCACGATTAATCGATTAATCGACGACTAATTTAATAATAAAATAATTGATTACTCGTTGTTGTTGTTTTTTCTTTACTTTGTTTTTCTCTCCAAACTGCTTTGACACCTTCCACTGCCACATCTGCCTTTCTGTCCTTGACACACATGCACAGTAGTGGTAACTGGGGTAGGCCGTGGACGTCACAAGACATTATACAGACAGGCTCTGGTATCACCTGGCAACAAAGCTCAAAAGTGTGGGATCATTTTAAGAAAATGAAAGAGAAACCTGTGCAATATCTACAGAGCAGAACTTACCTTCCACTGCTGTTATTTTTAGTTAGCATATAGCTAAAATCTAACCATGGTTATATAATAGCAGCTGCATTCTGAGGTGATAAGCTGTATGTTTTATATTCAATTAACGTATGATCCGATTAGTCGACTAATCGAATAAATAATCGGTGATTAAACGATTATTAAAATAATCGTTTGTGGCAGCCCTAGTGCACTCTTTATTAGAATATACAAGTCAGAGTTTATTTAGTTTGTAAATTTGTATTTCTGTCTCTGTCTTCTAGTTTTACTGGTTTTTGCGTAAACTTAATGATCATAATCTTACCAGCTGATTCTTGGTGTTTTAATAACAAACGCATCAATAATCATTTTACAGCTRGCAGCCCTCTGAATCTTAATTAAATCATGAGGATTCCCACCCTGAAGAGAAGACCCTGTAAAGTTTAAGGCAGCAGCAGTTAGGCTATGCCAATGATCATCATTAAGCATGAGCGCTTGTTTTTATAAGACATAAGTGCTTTGATGCATTAAAAGCCTCTGTGGCTTTAAAGTCTGTTTCCCAGATGCCTTTTACAGGCCTGTGTGCTGTGAGCACTGCTTCCAAGCACTGCAGAACAGGAAGGAAACTTTCTGCAGCGCTTGCAGTGTCCACCTCACAACATCCTGTACTCGGCTGAGACTGAAGCAGCTACATGAAGAGCCTTCACACAGTCAGACTGCTCCCACATCATCATCATCATCATCATCATCATCATCATGGAGAGAAAAGCCAGTTCTCTGCCTGCTTTCAGCCCGGGGGAACTTGTCATGTTACAATTTGCCACTCATGAATAAATCATGAAGAAAAACTCAACAATAAAAGTCTGTCACAAGTTGGGATGGGCGGTATTAATATTTCATGATACAAGTGTCCAGAACTAGGCCACGGCTCGGTTCTGAAAAGGGGGTCGGATAACGGTTCGATCCCGAAAGTCCCCCAACAAGACGAGGGGGGACAGGCAGGGAGGGGTAAAGCCACCTATCTGGGTTAATCCACAGAAAACAACAAGAAAGTCTGGACGGWGGGACAACACGACTACTCTCCATTACATCATGTGAAACTTTCTGATTTGACTAAGTAAAATGATGGTCGGAAAGAAGGTGGTTGCGTTTAATAAGGGTGGATAAACCCGCCTTGGGACAGCCAGCCCCCTTCAGAACCAGGCTAAGTGTTAGCACTGAGCTAAATAACTCATCAGGCTCGGTTCTGTGTGTTCCTAAGTAAAGAGCTGTGAGTTCAGCCTGTTCCCAACACCTGCCAAACTCCTGAAGTGCGGTGAGCTCCGGAGGCCTTCCCGACCACGGCCTAAATTTGACAGCGTCGCCGGCTGACAGGGCGTAATATCGGTCAGCTGTGAAAAAGCGCCCCGGCCGGTCCCCGCCTCCCTCCCGCCTCCTGTTTACCCACAGCGGGGCAGGCTAACTCGAAGAACACACCTCGGTTGTCGAGGTCGTATCCCACCACAACAAAGTAGTCGGCGAGCCGGGCCATCTCTGGAGCTCAAGGCGACGGGCCGCTCTCGATGAATTCTCTTCTCTTTCCGCCGTCAGTAGTCCTTTTACGTGCTGCCCGCGACAGGAACATGACGGGCGACAGTAGCATCTTTACGGCTGCACTCCGCCGCCATACTGTCAGTCTGAGCCCCTGACAGCCGAGAGCCACTGCGCATGCGCACAGAGGACCCGCCAGGGAGGGGCTGCCCGGTCAGAACCGACACGAAGAGCTCCAAAGTCTGGTCAAAACTCAGTTTCAGTAGAGGCAGCAGATCAGAGGTGAAAGGTGATGTCGACTTAAAACAAAATAAAATAAAATAAAATAAAAAAGCTTGAAGGACTTCATATTACCTGCCGACTGTCACGTCAGAGTTTTAAGATCAATAAAAAGTGTCCCTCAGATTATTATAGCTACTACTATAGTTTTATTTTTAAAACTGATTTCCAAACATAACAAGTTCTCTCTCCTTCAGCTTTCCTTCTGTTAAGATAGATAGATAGATAGATAGATAGATAGATAGATAGATAGATAGATAGATAGATAGATAGATAGATAGATAGATAGATAGATAGATAGAT
>NW_013952643.1:425488-427279 GCF_001266775.1 Austrofundulus limnaeus | reverse complement strand
AAATGATCCCACACTTTTGAGCTCCCTTGCTGGGTAGCCATGATACCAGAGCCTGTCTGTATAATGTCTTGTGACGTCCACGGCCTACCCCAGTTACCACTACTGTGCATGCGTGTCAAGGACAGAAAGGCAGATGTGGCAGTGGAAGGTGTCAAAGCCGTTTGGAGAGAAAAACAATAAAGAACAACAAAAAAAGAGAAAACGATTAATCGATTATTAAATTAGTCATCGATTATTTTAATAATCGATTAGTCGTAGACTAATCGACTAATCGTGGCAGCCCTAACATACATACATACATACATACATACTGTGCTGAAGGCTCAGAGGATCTACGTTTAACTGCTGCACCTAGGCTGCATTGTTGCGCGCAGATCCCCTGAGAAACTTGCTGTTTCAGCAACCTTTAATTTAAAAACTGTCCTTTTCAGGGTAAACAAACGTTCATAATTATTTTCAATAAATTACAAGTTAAGAAGGCCATGGATATTTGTCGTTTTTGTATCGAAAAAATATCCAACCGTGACACTAAGTATCAAAYTGAAACAAATCAGAAATTTTCTGTATTGTTGCACCTCTAATACACACTCTTGTACACAAAACTGAGCAGCAATCTTCTGGTGTAACACATCTAATAGTTAAAATTGTTTAAAAATTAAAAGATTATTACACTTAAAGTAGTGTTACACATTTCAAAATAAGAGTACGAAAAACATAATGTAAATACAGATGTACATTGTTTACAGTCATCCCAATATATTGCCATGTTTGATTATATTGAGAGTCATTTACTCATGGCCATCGAACCTTGGGTTAAAAACAGTTTTTCAGTTTGTTTGATTTTATTGGCCTGTAGTGTTTTCCATAAGAAAGCAGATCAATATCCAGGGTGATGTGGATCTTTCAGTATGTTGTTTGCCCTGCTGAGGCTGTGGAAACTGAACAGGTCCTCCAGGCTGGGCAGTAATCAGGTATTCTCTCCATTCTTCACCTCTCCATTTTGCCCTTTTTAACACACGCTAATGCTGTGTCAGCCTACTTCCTGTTCTTTGAAACACTTCAGCTATGAATACATCTCACTATCACATTATAAAAATACCAATTAAACTAATTTATAAATGCATTTGGATATAAAAGTCATCAAAAAATAAGTGTAAAAGAGCAAAGACAATAGAGCTGAACACTGACTGGAAGTAGCTATGAACCTTTTTGAGCACACTGTGTCAGATTTTACACCTGTCTTTAATAACTGTAAAAAGGTCGATTGTTATCACTCAAATGTAAGGGTGGATCAATGACATGTGTTTTATTGGTAATTGTTGCCTTTTTTGGGACATTTTCTGTTATAGACACATTGCCAGGACCAGCAGTCCTAATGGGGACCAAAGACTGGTCCTAATAAGGTGGAAAGCCATTTTTTGGGGTTTAGGGGTTAGGTTTTGGGTAAGGATCAGGGTTAGGATAAAGAAATAAATGAAAGTCAATACCATGTTAGGATGAAAAATACAAATGTGTGTGTGTGCTTGCATTTGTTACTTTTTTGAGACTGTGTTTATACACATCTACCTTGTGAAGACCAGTAGTCCTTATAGGGACCAAAGACTGGTTCTAACATGGTGGAACTCCATTTTTGGGTTGGGGGTTAGGTTTAGGACTAAGTTGTTACTTGAGTTTAGGTTAGGTTTAGGACTAAGTTGTTACTTGAGTTTAGGTTAGGTTTAGGACTAAGTTGTTACTTGAGTTTAGGTTAGGTTTAGGATTCAGGGTTAAACTATAGAAACAGCAGTGTAC
>NW_013952643.1:416159-424031 GCF_001266775.1 Austrofundulus limnaeus | reverse complement strand
GCTTGTAATGGTGGACGAAGCAAGAGAAAAATGTATTGTTTTCTGGCAGTTGTTAGACTTTTTGTTATTAGTATGAACATGTTTTTTATATATTATTCTTGTCAGACAGGACATTCATCAGGGTAAGGGCAGGATTAAATCTGAAGGTTAGACTGTCCAAATTCACAGCCACATTCGTCTGATTTTGCGGCCGACCAAGGACCTGGCCCACCTAGCCTGGGAAGACCATGTCCTTTGAAGGACACAGCCTACATCTACAGCTGATTATTTCTTGGACTCAACCTGAATCAAGATTGCCGCCACAGCTAACAAACAGCAAATGGCTACAACTGTTAATTTTGCAGTTTTTGTTCTGGCTGCTCCTTCTTCATGGGTTGCCACAAGCGAACTGATATGAAAAAAAATTGTTTCACTTTTTATTTTTTCTTCCTGACCCAACCTGAGCTTGAACCTGTGGCCTCGGGATTACAAGACCACTGAGCTACTGCAGCCCCTCAGCCAACTTTAACAGATATACTGAGCTAAGACCTGATGAGGTAGTAGCTGAGCATCATCCTCAACACATAATCAGGGCAACATTTTTGCCCTAAATTTTGGCATTACCTTAAAGTCAACACCATCAGTTTGTTAGCAAAATGTCTCAGAAACCAGTGGACAATGAAATTCAAAGAAGGTAATCTGGTGTTRCTGATAGCTGAGTCCTCAACACACTAACAGATCTGAGTTTATCAACCAGCCCTGAGTTACAAATAGATGTGTGAAAACAGAGGAAGATAAATTTCATGAAGTGTTGGACAAACAAAGCTCTTAAGGAAAAATGTCACATCCAAAGCTTGGATTGTTTGCAGCCAGAGAAGAGCTTCAGGTCAAAGTGCAGGAAGTGCTGGATATCTGCAGAGGTTGTTACAGTACTGACAGCCAAGGACAGGCCACACGGATATGAGCCATCCCCCACATATGAACACTCAGAACTGATCCTCACCAGCACCCACCCCCTGCCACTGAGAAAGTCTAATTTAACAGCTTTTCTTCAAAGAACTTCAGTAGTTTTTGCACTGGGAGACATAGGTTGCTACTAAACATGAAAACACTAGAGACTACAACTGTTTGCGTTAAAGAGAAAAACTCTTTGGCTCAAGGCATCAGGTCGATTGTCTGACATCAGGCTGTCAAACAATGTCTGAACATGAATTAAAGTAGTTAAACTTTCACAAAAATTCATGACTGAGTTCTCACCTGAAGGCCTAGAGAAACACACAGCCCCTGTCACCTTTCATGCCAGAGTTATAAAAAAATCATTTTGTGATGAAAAAGGAAGGAGTTGTAGCCATTTGGACAAACTTTCTGACTGATGTTGGGCGTGATCTCATGTGAGATCTCTTGAGATGTGTTTGTACTCTGAATATGTGCTGTGAATGACTTCAGCTACTTCAGTAGTATAGTTAAATACCTGTGAAATCAAGTGACTTACAGCCATGTTGGTGTAGGCAGGCGCTAATTCGCTTGTAGATGTACAATAACTTACTAATCACTTGCTGAGACGTTCATTAAAATTCCTCTAGTGGTGGGTTGACTCCATGTAGTGCTTGGAGCATGTGTTGGGAATGACTCCCAGCTACTACCATGCCAAATTTTAACTTGGAGTTTGTAAAATTGGCTGTTATGCCAGTTTTTTGTTTGCTGAAGTTGGTGAGATGTGGCAGCCATCTTGAATTGGATTTACTGGTGAAGTTGAGCAATTATGAATAGTGAATTTTATTAGGTAAACAATGACTGACATAATTGACATAAAAAATGAACCCATTAAATAATGGTTACTTTCTGAGTGTTTCAGTAAATTTGGTCTAGTGGCTGCTTTGGCAGTGAGCATAAAAAAAACTCAGTTTGAATAGTCTACCAGGAGAATTTAGCAGTGGTTTCTAGTCTTATGCACACCTGTATTCCCATTTTAAACTCCATAAATGTTAAGATCACATTAGCACAGTTCTTCAGGGCAACCTCACAGTAATAAGTAGAGCTAAAGTAACTTGTTGCTGCCTGTAGCTGCATGTTGGATTGAAATATAAGATATTAGCGTGAGCGTGTGAAGAGGWAACATCCCAGTAATGAAAAACTTCACCGTAACACTTGGCCCAGTTGCTAAGATTATCMGCTCTCTGCACTGTAAGTCTGTTTAGTTGGAGGTTATATCACCTGCTGGTAAAAGGCGACGGCAGATAACGTTTTTACTTGTCTGTGTGTTTGCATGTGCAAATAAAGAGACGTGCATTTACAAATCATGAACTTTTGGAATTGACCCAATTCAAGATGGCCGCTACAGCCAACTTGAACTTAAAAAACAAACAAAAAATACTTTAAAGCAGTTAGTTTAACAGATCCTGATCAACATCTGGTGTGGTAGTAGAGTCAGTTCTGTCTGTTGTCAAAATATGCTGTGACCCACTGGATGAACTTTCAGGAAGTGCAGCTATAGTCAACTGACATTAGAAAACGTTTAAAAAAAGACAATGATTCAGTCAGCAAGACAACATACCTGTGTGACATTATAAACTTACTGCTTAAGTGAGTTTGGACCACAGTTATTGAGTAATTTTGATTTTGGTTCTTTCATCTCTTAAATATTTTATTTCCAAGAATTAAAAAGAAAGAAATGTGTGACTCTCTTCAGATTAGTGAAGCTTCACAGTCAAAGTCTAAACAGATGCAACCCAATCAGAACATTTCGAGCCAATCTTAGCAGGATGCAGCGTCTGCGTGACTTCCTGTAGACTAACCAGGAGGCAGGAAGTGGTTTGAAGGTCTACTGCACATCGTCGCTCTTCACAAGACTGTTCCGGCAGCCAGCTCTGCTCCGCTCAGGTGAAGCATAAACGCTTCACTGAGTGTCTCAGCAGTTGGTGCAGAAGCGCTGTTCTGAAAAAGTTGTGTAAAATGTAAATAAAAAACAAAACGCAATGATTTGCAGTCACGCTGAATGTTGGCGGGATTGTTGCACATTTTAAATGTTGTGTAAAAACACAAAGACTTGTTTTGTGTCTCAGGGCTGTAACTTGAGCTCTTCACTTACTGCCTGCACAGAAACATTGAGACAAAATACTGTGTAGAGTAAACCCTGAATTACATGCGTATTTACCAAAAACAAAGAAAGAAAAATCATCAAAGAGGGTTATGTTGCTATTTTTGAAGATCATAAAAAGAAACTATAATATAGTTTATCCATTAGAACACCATTTTTAAACTTAAACAAAGTAACCATTGGGTTTGGTCTACAAATGAATAATCTTCAATTCAATCCAACTCATGATGGCTGCCACATCCAATCAAAATTAACTAATACAAAATAATTTAAACTCAATGTTTTTTTAATATTGAACTAAAATTTGGTATAGTAGTAGCTGAGAGTCAGCCACAACTTATACTTAGAGTGCTAACTGATGTTGAAGCCATACTGAGTTTGGTTGGCCCTAAAAGTCAGTCAGTTCTACAGAAACAGCAGATGATTGTTTTTTGAAAGTTTCATTAAAATCCATCCGTCCGTCTGTCCGTCCGTCCGTTTTCTGCCGCTTATCCGGGGTCGGGTCGCGGGGGCAGTAGCCTAAGCAGAGAGACCCAGACTTCCCTCTCCACAGCCACTTGGGCCAGTTCATCCAGGGGAATTCCAAGGCATTCCCAGGCCAGTCGAGAGACATAGTCCCTCCAGCATGTCCTGGGTCTTCCTCGCGGCCTCCTCCCAGTGGGACGTGCCTGGAACACCTCACCAGGGAGGCGTCCAGGAGGCATCCTAACCAGATGCCCGAGCCACCTCAACTGGCTCCTCTCGACGTGGAGAAGCAGCGGCTCTACTCTGAGTCCCTCCCGGAGGACACCCTATCTCTAAGGGAGAGCCCAGACACCCAGCTTTTTGACTACTTTGGTGACCCCTGCCAAGGTAAAGGACTTGTCCTACTGTGCTTCCTAATATCCCCAGTCCAGGTCTGCACCCAGACCAGGCACAGTTTGGAATTCCTTTCCTGAGTTGCCAAACTGTTTGCTAGAAAATGAGGTGATCCAAAAGTCCTACTCGATGGCACTCCTGAATTTCTCCCATGCCAGAAGTTTTCATCTGAAACCACTGACACTGCTCTGGTCACCCTGTAGCCAGATGCTTCACGATTCCTCCATGAAAGCAAAGTCCTGAAGGCCTCCTTCTTTAGCTTAATGGTCTCCATCACTGTTGGTGTACACCTGTGAGTCATTTGATTGCTGAAGCGACAGGCACCGATGACCATCAGGCCACAGCTCTTACAAGCCGCATCTGCAGTAGAGGCCCTGAACATGGCCCATTTGTAATCCATTACCCCAACCTCCCTTGAGTTAAAGGTTGCATGGACGGGGACGAACATCACTTGATGTTCCCAGTTCACCACCAGGTCTGTGCGACAGTCTCCAACTCACCACCAGGTGGTGATGAGGGACTTCAATACCAATGTGGGCAATGATGAGCTAATCTAGAAAGTGGGGACTGGGCTGTTAAACTGGCCCCAGTTGACATCTCTTCTCTTCTCTTCAGCTGAGTGTCCAAGACATGTCTGATGACACAATTACCAAATTGATCATCAGCTTTTAAGGAATCAGTACCTGCTGCTCCCTAATTAAGCTGGAAACATACTCCCTCTGAACTGCCAACATCAGCACGGGTTGCTGCAGTTTCATGACGAAAATTATGTCACCCGACTGCGCAGCGTCGACTCGGCAGCCCCTTTTGGCACAACCCGCTGGCAGAACTTTTTACCCCCCTCCCATGATGACGGTAACGTGTGATTGGTCTGACGTTCATGGGCATGTTTGTTTGTGCTGAAAATGAAAGCGCTCAGACACTCAAAAGAAAAAAAACTTGCTTCTAGAGCCGACTGTTGAAGCAGAGTTTTATGAAGATAGTCAAATCGAGAAAAACTCAGGGCATGTTTGTTTGTGCTGAAAGCCCTCAGACGCTGCATTTACTTCAACCACTCGGTAAAAAAAGAAAGAAAAACCCGACTCGCTCCCAGAGCCGACTGTTACCAGGAAGCAGAGTTTTATAAAGATAGTCAAACCGTGAAAAACTCATGAATGGAGATTAAACAGATGTGCACGGAGGAATCTGACTGATAAAAACTGTGGAGCTTTAACCAGGACAGATGTGGATAAATATGTTGGGTAAGTGACGAGTCTGACTTTTTTTTCTGCATTGTCGGCTGTTGCGTGAAGAAACTCCATGCAGTGACGTATGTTTCAGCGGGTGGGGTTTCCCAGGAGTTCGGCGCAGTATATCTCTGGAGCTATGAAAGGTGTGTGCAAAACCGACTGCCGAAAAACAACGTGACTGCGAGTCGACTYGTCGGTGTCGGAGGGAGTATGTTTCCAACTTTAGTGTGGCAGCTCATCTGGCTGATGAGCTTCTGGGCCTTTAAGACTGCAGATGCTGTCAGATCCTCTCTGGAACATCACATACTAACTGGTATGGCTCTTGGCCTCCTCATTATTTAACCTTTACTAACCTTGAAACTCGTGAGCCTTAGAAAACCTTGATGTTCATCTGGACCTCTGTACTTTCGACCCTCCATGCTCATCAGCCCCTAAAACAATGACTTGCCTGTAAACTTTTGTACTTACCTCCTTTTACAGATCTTTCCTGCACCCCCTTGTGCATATCTGGAAATAAACTTTACTTACAAAAAGAAAAAAATTGTATAGGTCCTCTGGACGGGTTCTTCTCTAATGAAACGTTTCGTCTCTCTCCTCCAAGAGACTTCTTCAGTCTGAGAGTTTCAGGCAAAATTCAGGCTTTTAAGCCCTGCCTCCATGTGACTGATACTCACATCACATGGCTATCGCTGACACCTAATTAACACTTATTGTTAACAGGGGGTGGAGTGATACTGGCAATAGCTGCGCTGTAGGACGGGGACAACTGAAAACGGAGGCCTCCACCTCTGTTTAATGATGGACGGTCTTTCTTCACAAAAATGGCTTCTTTTACTCCTCTCTCAAACCAGCGTTCCTCTCTATCMAGAATGAGAACATCCTCATCTCTGAAAGAGTGACCGCTGGCCTGTAAATGAGTGAAAACTGCAGAGTTATGGCCATTAGACGTAGCTCGTCTGTGTTGGGACATTCTTTTGAACAGTGGTTGCTTTGTTTCCCCAATGTATAACTGGTCGCAGTCCTCCTGGCACTTAACAGCATATACAACATTGCTCTGTTTGTGCCGGGGCACCGGATCTTTGGGGTGAACCAGCCTTTGCCGTAATGAGTTTGTGGGTTTGAAAGCTACTGGGACATCATGTTTAGAAAATAAACGTCTCAGTTTCTCCGAAACACCCGCAACATACGGAATAACCACTGGTTTGGGTCTGGGTTTGGGGTCTTCATTTTCACCTGAAGGTTGCATGGAATCCTGTCTGTGTTTCCTGTCTGCTTTCAGGAAAGCCCAGTCAGGATAACCACACTGCTCCAGGGCCTGTCGTGTGTGTGATTTCTCTTTCTCCCAGGCTCCTGGGTTTGTAGGGACACTGTCTGCTCTGTGGTACAGAGTCCTGATCACTCCTAACTTGTGTTCCAGTGGGTGGTGGGAGTCAAAACGCAAATATTGGTCTGTGTGGGTGGGCTGCCGGGGCTTACGATATACGCCAGTTTCCAACCGTCCTCCATCCGAAACCGAGACTATTTACTTACTTTACTTACCTTTTTTACTCTGTTGTCTCCTAGTCTATTTCCTGCCCATCTGCTCATATTTTGACTTTCACTGAGTTCCTGATACCTTTGGTTTAAGGTGATATGGTACCAAGTACACTTGTGGACTATCCATCCTTCCACCCATCCTTCATCCATACCTGCTTCTTCATTTGCGAGTCATGGGGATGGACCACCTGGTGACGCAACTATAAAATAGTTTATGGAAGGTCCATGCCAGAAGCACAGGAGTCCAATACACAAAAATTATTTGGGTTCAAATCAGGGAGGCTGTCCTTCCCAAGTGTGCTCTGTGATGAAGAAGCTCAGCTTGGAGACACAGCCCAGAGGAGGAGCTGGTCCCAAATGGCGGTTCTAGTCCCAACCAGTCATTTTTGCTCTCCTGCCTGCCTGTCTCAGGACAGCACAGGATTTCTCAAACATGCATGAATGAGTCAAAGCAAGACTCTGGGCATGTTTTTTGACGAGAGGATAACATTATAATATGAAATAAAACTCTAAAAAGTTGATTTTACCTGACAAAGATCTGTAATTTTAACAAGTATTTATTTAAATCAAACAAAAACAATACTTTTACTTCTGTACAAATTTAAATACGACCAAACTCATCATGAAAATAATTCACTGAAAAAATTACGTCAAATAGCTCCACTGAACCATGTTCAGTAAATGTAGAGTAACCTGGTTTAATATAACCAGTTTGGTTAAGTAAATTGAACATTTTATTTTTTAGTGTGTGTGTAAAAGTACTTTTATTTTTACTCTCCTGATTATTGTGAGCAGTTTTATGACTTTTACTGAAATACTTTTCTTATCTGTGAAATTAATTTTTACTAAAGTCACTTTCTTTTATGGTATTTGTACTTTTAATTTACTGGGGTTTTTTTCAGGTAATTTATACATCTCTGGTTTTAAGGTATTTCAGTGAACATTGTGAGTTTTTTCTTCTTAAGTCAAAGGATAAACATATTTTTTGCATCATTTTGGGATAGGTCATTGTTGTTGAGTACCTTGATCTCTGGGAGTTTTCAGGCTTTTGTGTTCATCTCATTTTTCCCACAGTGAAATTTAATCCCTGATTTTGTGCACGGCACCATTCTGATGGGTTTGTCCTCAAACACACACACACACACACACACACACACACACACACACACACAC
>NW_013952643.1:409617-415398 GCF_001266775.1 Austrofundulus limnaeus | reverse complement strand
GGACATGAGAAGACTTGGTTCAGAGTGGCTCTCATAATGTCTCCTGTAAATACAACATGGTGTCACTAGAGGGCAGCAATCAGTGAACCAAAACTGTTTGACTCCTGATAACTGAGAAAATCCTTTTTTTTTTCAAACCGCCACAGAACTTAAAGTCTTAACACCAAGACCATCAGGGTTTGTTCAGATACAATTTCATCTTGGTGTTTATCTACAGCACTTGTACAAGGAGGAAGTAGGAATGAGTTCAGACTGATTCAGTTAAAAAGACAAAAACTCTTGCTAACATGTTTATATAAATTGTTATTTTACACTCTATGCATCAGTGTTGAAGCTGCAGAGATGACGGAAAGATGACCAGAGAGGTAAATGCAGGACATCCTGGATGTAAAACACATGAGACTGGGGCAGATATTCATCAAAGTCCAGGTCAAAACCTGAAAACTGCTGTTAACAGTCGCTGTCCATCCAGTCTGACTGAAACTGAAGAATGAGAAAAACTTTTACTGTCAAAGCGACGCTGGTAGAGACAAACCCCATGAGACTTGCAGCTGGAATATCAGTAAAATATGGTTCTACTACGTACTGACTCAGGGATCTGTAGATCTTAGATTTTTTTGCACAAAAAAGGCGTTTATCATTTTCCTAGACTTCATAGCAAAATACTACTTTGTTATGGAGTATCAAACTCAACACAGTATTTTGCATGGCCTTCAAAGATGTAGTCATGTCTTAAAATAAGCTGCTTTAAAGCCAACAGTGACCATGAACTACATCTCCCATAATGCATGTTGATTATTTTACCCACAAAATGACGGCATCCCACCATGAGGTGGAGGTGTACAAGTTTCAAAAGTAGCTGGCAGCCGGCAACAATTGCAGTGAAAAATTTCCATCTCACTGCATTTTTTTTTCACCACCTAGTTTTGCTGCAGCCCAGTTGTACTGGGAAGTGGGAATTTCCCACTTGCAACTTGTCCATTTAAACTGGAATGCCCCCCTCTAGTGGGAATTTCCTATCGGCAAGAGGGAGAGTTTCAGAATTCAAGACATCAGCTAATTTGTAGATGCCTACTCATGTGGCGACAAAACCCCGAAATTATAGACTGCGTCTGAGTATCCTACGCAGCTGATGGTATCCCAGAATCCATTGCGCTATCAAGAAATTAAACAGGAAAACCAACAGGGTGGAGGGATTTTTAAATTTTACGGCAGAGTTTGGAAATTTATCACAGACTGAATAATTTATTTTTAAATGTAAGTTTAGCGGCTTTAGCTGATGAAACTTTTGTTGGAACGAAATGTTGAATAAAATGCAGTTACAAGTACTGATACTGGAGCTAAACTCAAATTAGTAATGCTTTTTATTATTTACTTCTAACATTTTTCTAATAATTTTGAATTTTGTGAAGTTATACCCTGAAAAAAACAAAAAACTGATCACCGTGGTAAGTGGTCACGCAAACTTACGTCGTCCATAGACTAGACCGTCATATTTTACTGCCGTTTATGCGGCCGATACGAGCGACCTACAGCTCACGCAGGGTGTGGTCAATGTGGGCTGTGGTTTATGTAGACTGCAACCCATGAATTGAGACACATCCTGYGTTTCTATGCAGGAAATACCACATAGAGCTCAGTTATTTTTTTTGTTAGCAGTGCTAAGCCACAGCAATGAGACGAGGAACGTGACGTTTCAGGTTTAGTTGAAGATAAACATGAAACATTAAAGTTAATTACAACTGGTCCTTTGAGGACTGCCATAACGCTCATGTGGTCCTCAGTAAAAATAAGTTTGACACCTGGTATATCCTTTTAAAATCACAATAAAAATACTGTGAGGTTTGTGGTTAAAACTTGACAAAATGTGAAGAAATTCAAGGGGTATGAAGACTTTTTAAGGCATTGTTGTGTTTTGGAGACATGTCTGATATTAATAAGGTTTTATACCATAATGCTGTCTTTGAGCTGCAGCACATTGATAATATGCCTAACTCAGGTGCTGTTCATTCAAAACATTGTCATCGTCAACAGAGAAAACGGCAAGATCAAGCACATATTGTTGTCTTTGATCATTGGACCGTTGCCTCTACGCTTTAGCTTTTCAGACATGTTACACAGCCACAAATGGAAGATCCTGTGCCCTGATTACCAACAACACAGAGCACTGACTCATGTTTGCTAATTGCCGCCTAAAACAAAAGTAAAGGCAGGGCACAACGGAAGGATGAAACCAGAGGGAAGCCTGTGTTCAGAGTTTAGAGGGCTCCCAGAGAGCTCTTACATAACCAAGTCCCAAACACTGAAGAAGAGACTCTTCAACCAACTGATAAATGAGTTACTTTCAGCTATTTGCCTTGGGAAATTTATCCTGTGTCATMACAGATCAATAGGGAGACCATGGGTGAAGGTTAGTAAAAGAATAAACACGCAATATTCAGAATGAATGAATCAACTTTTTGGAAAACGGGCAAAAGTCAGTAAGGCCTCACAGATGTGATCATGGTTTTGTAACATAACCCAAATCAACCTGTGCCAAAGCAGGAGCCAGATCTTTATAGTCATGGACAGGTGTTGAACCAACCTGTCTACATTTGTTTTTTATCATAATGTAGACTGAAGGGGACGTCGAGCCCCGCCTGCACTCACTACATACACATAACACGACGCGGGTCAGGTGATGGGGCACATGACCCTCTATGAACAATAGAGCTAATCAAGCCTATTGTTAGGCGATGGCCCTCTTTTCCATGTGACTAAATAGAGCTAATCAAGCCTATTGTTAGGCGATGGCCCTCTTTTGCATGTGACTAACATGTTTGTCCATGTGGAGGCAGTGCTTATAAGGCTGAGTTCACCTGAAACTCATCAGACTGACGTTTCACTTAAGAAGAACCCATCCAGAGGACCTACTTATTTTTTCTTTTTGATTTTATCGACCTGGATTACTGAGATGCACCAGGACATAGACTGAAATGAAAATTTATCAAGTCCATTTTTTTAAATTTCAGATTAACTTTGGGAAAAATCTCTTACGATACCATTTAAACGAATCTCTCACCCATTGTGATTGCTCTGAAGTAAGTAAAAAAATATCTTCAGTTTGGCTACCTCAGCAGGTCATTGGACAAAACGTCTTGTGGTTTCCAACCATCAGGTTGAAAACTATACAGTATGTACGGTACATTCCTGTTGAAGCAAAACTGTTTAAGGGCACTGCCCTCCTAACCCAATCCAAACAGAAATGGTTGAACCACAAGTGAAACCAAGTCAAACCTAATAAAAACAACAGTTGCGTATAAAATTAAAAGCTTAGTATTTCTTGAGGGATTGCTCATCACCAGCTGCCATTCATGTGGTTTAAACTGAGACAAGCAGCAGTGCTAACCACTAAGCCATCGTGCCACCATTTTTGTTAAATTGAGACTGAGTCATTCATGTTTTGATTATCTGTGGTGGTCATGTGCTGGGCTGATTCCAAAAGTTTATCAGTTAAAGATAAACATCTAAGGTTAACTTTCTGAAAGTTTCATCATAATCTGAGATGCTTTACTAACAGACAGAGCTTGACCCCTCTTGCACAATCAGTTAGTGCTTGGAGTTAAAGTTAGGTATTTTACCACACCAACATAACGTTAAATGTCCATTCTGGAATGTGGTTGACTATAAACATCAATAAGTTGTAGATGTATATTTAACACCTTTCTGGGAATTTCTATTAAAATCAGCTCCAAAATCTCATAACTTTTATGAGATTTTGCAAACAAAGACAGACAAAACACACACATTCACATACACACGCACCTTCAACTGCAATTAGTCTTTTTCTTTTGATACATTTTATTATTTCATTTTGGATTAGTTATACTGTAGACCAGTGGTTCCCAAACTTTTTATCTTGTGACCCACAAAATATCCATGGCAAAAACTTGTGACCCCAAATATTACTGGTCTGAGTACACAAACTATTAATAACCCTAAAAACACAGGCTTTTTGACAATCTAAACAGCTTGTACACAAATATAAATACTTATTTATATGTATTTTGTGTTTTTGTAATAGTCATAGGGAAAATATTACATCAGCAATTATTTTATTACCCTTTGAATTGATTTCTGGAGATTATCCAGGTGGTTCATGACCCATAATTGGGCCCCAAGCCCAACTTTGGGAACTTTTCAGCTTTTGACCCACAAAATAACAGCAGCAGAGACCTGTGCCCCCAGCTAGTTTTGGATGATAAACATTTGCATCAGGTCAACTAAATATGAGCATAGTAATAATATTTTATACTACATTTATCCATTTTAAATACACTAACCTCACTCCTTTGTAACAACTAAGGCAAAAATGTAATTAATTCAGAAAATCTTTTCAGGACCCCACCTTGATGTTTCGGGACCCCACTTTGGGTCCCGACCCCATCTTTGGGAAACACTGCTGTAAGACATCAAACAATCAAGGTCCTAAAAATTTTGAATATTTTAATACAGACATACTAGGATGATATTGGTATTACAAGAACAAAATTATAAAAGAACAACAAAAGTTTTTGCACAACTTGTGCCATTGTACAAAAAAAGACAAACACGCTATGTAGCATAAGTTAGGTGTAAGTTTTCAATAAGTTACCATCACGCTGATACACAATATTATAAGTTGTTGAATGCAGATGCCAGACAGTATTTTGGTAAATTCACAGAATTTTCAGCGTACGGCGACGTGTTGCCAAAGAGTTAAGCATATAAGTTACAGGTATGTGACAGGTAAGTTATGCAGAAGTTCACATGCTTTTCAACTTACACCTAACTTATGTGATTTATATCAGATTGACTTTTTTCCACATTGATGCTATGAGTCACTGTATGACAGCTCCTCTTGTCACAATAAATGCCAATACTCTCAAACATGCTGGACATAGGTTACACTAATGTTGCACATAAGCTACACATACTGTAAGTCAAAAACGCTTGCATATGCTTGGATTTAAAATTTAAAGATGGTATGACTGTATTTATTTAAGAGGCAGCATTAAATTTATTATTTAGAAACGCCATCAGGTGTTTTTTATTTTTGGATGGCCTCCTTTCTCCCCTTATAGCCATCCTCTCCACACCATTATGTTTTTTTTTGTGAAGAGAAAATAGAGAGAGAGAAAAACAAAGAGAGAAGAAATTAGANGATTGAGAGACTTCAGTGTTCAAACAGATCCTGGTTGTAAACCATCCAAGCAAACAACGCAAGCAAAATTTACTGTCAAGTCTTTATCATGATAGTGAAACATGATCTGGGTTTGGCTTTGTGCAAAAGTCATTTTCAGTACTAATACTTTGATTTACTTGTTCCACAACAAATTAATAGTTTCTGTAAAAATGCAGCACAAATGTGTTGAATGACTTTGACAAAGCTGAAACAGAATTGAGTAAGTTCAAAATCAGAGCAAAATTTAAAATCAGCAAAAGCTAAAAGCACAAATGGGAAAAAAGCTAAAACTACCAACATAGTAGCTAAAAGTCAAATTCAAGCTATATTAATTAGAGCTCTAGCTAAAAGCTAAAACCAGCAGAACAGTAGCTGAAAAAGTAAAGCATGTGTAGTTGATCAAGGATTTGAAGATATCTGAATGCATTCACATAAGAAAAATATTAAGTTGATTAATTCAAAACATATAAAAGTTTTAAAAATCAAAAGTTGCAACTTCTTGAATGAGATGAAACGTTGAAACAGCTGAATGTATGCTGGAGTTGAAATTTTACAATAGAAACTATAAACAGGAAAAC